>NW_010367142.1:34383-40426 GCF_000414095.1 Morus notabilis | reverse complement strand
TCCCGCGCTCCCGTGCCCCCCTCTCCACCCCCCCGCAACCCCTAGAGTGTACTAGTGCCCCCTTGATAAAACCCATAATTTTACAATGAAACACGCATTTTACAATCTTCGGGACTGATTTGAAGTTTTCAAATAAAAAAAAACATACATTTATTGTGTAAATATTTGGGCAGCATTTTTCCATAAATATAAGCTTCCCCAGAGCAAAAATAACCTGTTGAATATGATAAATTATAAATGCAATGTAATGCCAATAATAAACATATTGCAATAATGTTGTGTATCTATTTTACAACCAAAACAACTAACATTTCATATACTAGGAGTCACTGGCCTCTTCAACTTTTCAATTGACATTTATGTTTCGGGATCTAGATTCTGCCTGATTACCTCCAAAGCCTCGATCTTTGACTTTATAGTCACTTTCACTGGGAAATACTGCCGCACAGGATCCATGATCATCTTTAGATGTCCGATCCCAGGAAGTTCACCTGTGTTGTATTTTGGGAGGTCATACTGAAAAAGAAGAAAAAACACACCGGTCAGAACCGACCAAAACGACAGAACCGATCAGAATAGACAGAGAAACCAACAAGAACCGACTGAACCGACCATGACCCGACCCAAAATCCCCGCAGAACCGACCTAAACCGACCAAGAACCGACCAAGAACCGACCTCACTAAGAACCGACCAGAACCGACCCCTCTCGACAAGAACCGACTACGAACCGACCACTAGAAACGACTTAAAATCGACCTAGAACCGACTGAGAACAGACCAGAACCAAAACCGACTATGAACAGACCAATGTTGCTTATATTAAGTTTTTGTTCTTGCAAAAATATATAAGAAAAAGTAAAATAAAAATATTACCTCAGCAGATTCTGTTGCCTCGTCGACAACTGTTCGGGAAATTACCATTTTAGTTGAGGAAGAAGAGCTGATTTTTTATGCCATTTTAGTCGGATTTTGGTGAGCAGGTGGTCGGTTTTTGTGGTCGGGAATTTGGTGAGTGGTCGGGGTCGGTTTTTGGTCGGTTTTAGTGGGAAGGGAGTCGGTTTTTTATGAACGGTCGGTGTTTGGTGAGTGGTCGGTCGGCCGAGACAAGAGAGATCGGAGAGTGGATTGGAGAGAGAGAGAGAGAAATAGGTGAGAGGAAAGCCGGTAGTCGGTCGTGAGGTTGGTGACTGATCGGAGAGAAAAGCCGGCAGTCGGCAAGAGGTGATCGAAGAGAAAAACCGGTGGTCAGTCGTGAGAGAGCTCAGTCGGGGGAGAGAGGGTCGAGCGGTCGATTTTGGGGGGAAGAGAGGGTCGAGCGGCGGTCAATTTTGTGAGGAATGAGATTTTTAAAAATGACCTAAGACTAATAGGACCCATTTTTTGTCACGTAAGATACACGTTATCATTTTTTTGTTATAAAAAAAAACTGATCTATTTCCTCAAATTCTGATTTTCTCCATCTCTTTTATCAAATTTTCTTAGCCCTAATACCTTTTCTTCTTTGGTTTTGTTTTCATCCACCGTTTTTGTCTCTCTGTCTTGCTTTTTTTTTTCCTTCTTTGCCTTCATCTGTTGATTTCGTTCTTCTCTTTGCCTTGATTTTGGTTGGGATGCTGAGGGTTTTCCTCTGTGTTGTTGGTGTGTGGGTCCTTTTGGTGGGCTTTGGGCAGGAGTTCATTTTTTCTTCTTTCATTTTGTTTTCTCACTCTTTTTTTTCCCCTTCTTCTCTTTGGCTTGATTTTGGTTGGGATGCTGGGGGTTTTCCTCTGTGTTGTTGGTGTGTCGCTCCTTTTGGTGGGCTTTGGGCAGGAGTTCATTTTTTGTTCTTTCGTTTTGTTTTCTCACTCTTTTTTTTTTTTTTTTCATTTCCTCATTTCGTTGTTCCCTCTGTGTCGTTGGTGTGTGGCTCCTTTTGGTGGGCTTTGGGCAGGAGTTCATTTTTTGTTCTTTCGTTTTGTTTTCTCACTCTTTTTTTTTTTTTTCATTTCGTTGTTCTGTTCTGTCTATTCATCCGTGTGAAGCCCTAATATTTTTTCTTCTTTGGTTTTGTTATCGTCCGCCGTTTCTGTCTCTCTGTTTTCCTTTTTTTTTCCCCTTGCCTTCATCTGTTGATTTCGTTCTTCTCTTTGGTTTGGTTTTGGTTGGGATGCTGGGGGTTTTCCTCTTTGTTGTTGGTGTGTGGGTCCTTTTTGTGGGCTTTGGGCAGGAGTTCACTTTTTCTTCTTTGATTTTGTTTTCTCGCTTTTTTTTTTTTTTTTTCATTTCCTCATTTTGTTGTTTTGTTTGGCTCGATTTTGGTTGGGATTCTGGGGATTATATGCAATTTTTGTCCTTTTTTTGTTTATGCTTCTTATTTTGTGGTTTGTTTGATTACTATTCTCAGTTTCGTTCTTTATGCATTATTAATTTGATTATATATTTTTGCTCTAATTTTGGTCGGTTATTTTTATTGAGTTATATTTATAGTTGGTATAAGAACTTTATTTATCATTTTCTTTAAAAAATTTGTTTTTGCAGGTGTTTTATCTATTTTCGTCGCTTTTGTTCTCTTGCATTTCACGGTGGATGGGGATAATGTGAGATTTTTTTCCCTTTCATTTATTGTGCTGATGATCTGGATTTTTGGGTTGTGCTTTGATTTCCTAGGTTGATGACTCATTCTGATTTTATTACGGTTGTATTAAACAATTTAGAAATTTTTTCTTTCTGTATCTTCTGGACCAATTTTAGGGCAAATTTTTTTTTTCTCTTTTTTGGTCCCTTGTTTTTAGTCTTTCCTTTGCTTCTGTCGTTTTTTATTTCTTATGTTTTTAGTTTATCATCTTCTTTAAAGAATTTGGTTTTGCAGGTGCTTTATTCACTTTAATGGCTTTTCTTCTACTCCATTTGACGTTGTGTATGGGTAATATCAGATTTTTTTTTGCTTTTGATTTATTGCGGTGATGATCTAGACTTTTTGGGTTGTCCTTTGATTTGCTAGGTTGATGACTCATTCTGATTTTGTTACGGATGTATTAAATAAATCAAAGATTTTTTGTTTTTGTATTTTCTAGAATTGTATTAGTGTCATGTGATATTATCTTCAACTTTTACCAATTTTAGGGGAAAATTTTTTCCCTATTTTTTTGTCCTTTTTCCAGTTCTTTCCTTTATGATAACTTTTCTAGCTATTTTTCCGAACCAATGTACATTAATACGTGTTATATTCTTATACATTGTTTACATAACTTTTCTAGCTATTATTTATTAATGTTGTTGGTTGGATAGATTTGTCATGTATATTTTCCTCCACCTGTCCTCCTTCCCCTTCCATATCATCCGTTATCACTATCCATTTTCCGTCATTACTTCTCATTTATTGCTTCCCTTTTACACTTTTGTGGCTCTAACTCTTTGTGTTTGATATCTTTTTATCCATGACCATTGACTTTTTCACTTCACATTCCATTATTTACTGCTATTTATCCTTATTTTTCTATCCTTAACTAGCTGTATTTCTTTCTGGTTGGTCAATATTTTACAGTTAGCACAAATTTTACAGTGGTGCAGGTACTATCAATAACTTCTACTCTGTTTTTTCTCATGTTATTAATGCTTGCTTTCATGTTATTAGTATTTACTGTTATCTTTTTTCATTGGTTTTATTATTATTCAATGGAATTGAAATGTTTATTTGTATTTTATCTTCCTGCCATGTTTTTAATATATACCATTGTCTTTCTTCATTGCTTTTCTCGACCTATGGCTTTACTATTTTATCATTATTCAATCTCATTGAAATATCTATTTGCATTTTATTTACTTTTTGGGACTATGTTTAATATGTTTTTAATTTAGATGTTTAGTTTTACTTTCTTTTTTCCATTTCTCTTATTTTTTTCTCTATATTTTTTTCTTTGTCTCCTTTTTCTTCATTTTTCTTTCTCTTATAATGATGATAGGGAAACATAAATTTAATATGTTGAATTTACTATGGTTTTTCAGGAATTGCTGTCAATACATGTTTTTGACTTCATTCTATTTTTTCTTATTTTTTCTAATCCAGAATCTTTCATTGCTCTGTTATCCCTATTTTGGTTCATTTTTATATTCGTACTGTTATTAAATCAATATTAAATATAAAGATTACTTATATGTCTATATATATATATATCACCTTTTCTTTTGTATTATTAAATACTGTTTTTTCCCCACATCTTTTTTCTATTTATGATATTTTTGCACGATTTTCTGTTGTTAACAATTTCTAATATTCTTACTCTTATTCTTTGAATTAAAATTTGTTTTCCTATGATATTATCACAATATAATAATAAAAGAAATTCCATCTGAATTATTTATCCATAATCACTTTACACTTTTGATAATAATGCTATACCCTTTTTCTTCCTTTTCCTCTTCTTTTTTTGTTTGTAAGCGATGAATTTGTTGGTTTTTAAGATTCTCCTAATGTGTTTGGACCATTTTGTTTTTATTGCTATTTACTGTTCTCTTTCTATCCTTAACTAATTGTATTTGTTCCCGTTTGGTTGATATTTTACAGTTAGCACAGTTTTCACAGTGGTCCAGGTACACTTAATAACTTCTACTTCCTTTTTTTCATGTTATTAACGCTTGCTCCCATATTATTAATATTTACCTATCCTTATTTAATTGTGTTTGTTTTTGCTTGCTTAATATTTTACAGTTAGCACACTTTTCATAGTGATCCAGGTACTATTAATAACTTCAATTCTCTTTTTTTATGTTATTAATGCTTGCTCATATGTTATAAATATTTACCGTTGTTTTTTTTATTAGTTTTATTATTATTCAATAAAATTAAAATGTTTATTTGTATTTTATCTTCTTACCAAGTTTTTAATATATACCATTTTCTTTGTTCATTGCTTTTGTCAACCTACGGATTTACTATATATCATTATTCAATGGCATTCAAATATTTATTTGCACTTTATTCATTTTTTGGCATTATATTTAAGTATGCTTTTAATTTAGATGTTTTAGTTCTTCTCTTTAGCTTGATTTTAGTTGCGATGCTAAGGGTTTTGTATTATTAAATATTTTTTTTTTCTACATTTTCTTTGTATTTATGACATTCTCTCATGATTTTGTGTTATCAACAATTTCTTATATTTTTACTATTGCTACCTGAATTAAAATTTGTTTTCCTATAATATTATTACAATATAGTAATAAAAGAAACCACATCAGAATTATTTATCTATACTAAATTTACTATTTTCATAATAATATTTCATCATATTTCTTCCTTTTCCTCTTCTTTTTTTGTTTGTAAGTGATGGATCTGTTGGTGTTTTACATTCTCCTCATATATTTGGACAATTTTGTTCTCATAATGTTAGTTTTTTCTCATATACATTCTTCTATTCACCTTTGTTTTCTTCGTTTTTCCTCTTTATGTTTGATCAATCTATATTTTTTACTTTGTTCTTTTTTGTACCTGTTCTGTTTTTGGAAAATGATTTTCATTTCTTTCATTTTTTTTATTCACTTAGTAGTTTTTGAATAATTTCATATCTTACTCTGCTTCATTATTTTTTATGAAATATACATTATAATATATATGATGAATCAAATATTTTACAAAGTATTATACCTTTATGGAGTTGCCTACAGTACCCAATCATAAAATGATTATAATAATATAATTCTATTTGTTCATCACATATTGATGAAAAAGTTCAAGACTTGAATAATAATAACTATATAAAAATACCATGATATTGGCCCCTTATGAATCTCCTTTTGGCTACTACATTTTTCATTCTTTTTTCTTTTGTATTTTTTCTCTGCCCGTTTTTCTGTTTTTGTTCATTTCTATTGATTTAGATATTAGCAGGAACTTTATTTTGCATGTTATCTGTTGTGTGGGAAAATGTGATGGACACCTGGACCAACGGCGCCACGACACCTGGCTATACTTGCTTTCCGCCGAGCACTCAACCCTCGACGCTTCGTTTCCCTCAAGATCAGCTATAGAGCCCGAAGATGAAGTCCATGATTAGGGCGACGACCCC
>NW_010367142.1:31768-33182 GCF_000414095.1 Morus notabilis | reverse complement strand
CGGGGATCCGAGCTATCGAGGACCTGCCCCAAAATCCCAGAGGAAACCGGCCAGGAGACTCGGGGTCGGTGCAGGCGGGCGGTCAGGCCAGAGGTGGGCCCATCGCTCAAAGGGCGGAAGCGCCGGGAGCTGCTGGTTCAGTTGTATCAACAAAAGAAGCGCGGACCCTCATGGAACGCATGGCCAACCTGGAAAGAAGACTGACCGGGGACGTCGCAGGGCTGAAAAAGAACATTGGACGGGTGGGCGAGGTGGTAAACGTCGACATTACGCCCAGTCGTACGCATGACCATCCGTTCACCGCGGAGATAATGGCACCCCCTCTCCCCGATAAATACAAGTCGCCGTCGATTCCACCTTACGATGGACGAGGAGATCCCGACGACCATTTGGAAATGTATACGGGGCATATGCTCTTGCACGGATACGCCGAGGAGATCATGTGCTGAGCCTTTCGGAACCACCTGACAGACTCTGCCCGAAGATGGTTCCGAACGCTGAAGCCAAACTCTATCTCCAGCTGGGATGAACTAAAGGAAGCATTTTCCCTCCAGTTCATCGGGGTTAAAAAGTACATACCCCCGAAGCAGAACCTAACGACGATATATCAAAAGCCAAATGAGACGTTAAGGGAGTGGCTCGCCAGATACGGTGAGGCCGTCGCCGCTACAATGGATATCACGGACAGGGAAGCCCTGATGGGAGCATTATCCAGTATGAAGAAGATAACTCCCTTCAAAAGGGAACTAAACCGAAAACCTCCTTCCAGCTACAAAGAGTTCCTTACAAGGGCGCAAGGATACATCAATGCTGAAGAAGCGGATGCCAACGACCCCGATCATAGGTCCAATAAGGGTAAAGGAGCCGAGCAGGGGTCGACGCCATCAAAGCAAGACGGGAAGAAGCGTCGAGGAGGAGGAAGTGGAGATAAACAACCGATCCCGACGCAAGGAGCGCCGGAGGCCAAGAAGCGAAGACATGAGGATACCCGCAGGCCTCGGCTGTTTCAGAAATACGACACCTACCATGAACTGACGGTAGGCCTCGAGGAGATCTTCAACCAGATCGGCCGAGGAAACTTGCTGCGCCGACCTGGACCAATGAAGTCGGATCCTAACCAAAGGAACTAGCAGAAATTCTGTAGGTTCCATGGCGAGGTCGGCCACCACACGAATGATTGCGCTGACCTCAAAGATGAAATCAAAAGAATAATCCGCGAGGGAAGGCTGCAGGAATTCAGGGCCGAACGAAGACCTCGCAACAACGACCATGGCGGGCAAAATGACGGTCGACGCCGAGAGGAGAACCACCGCCCAGAAGATCGGGAACCTGTCGGCGTCATACGAACGATCCTCGGCGGCCCCTACATAGGAGGAGACACGCGGAGGTCGCAGAAGGACTACGCCCACGAGGC
>NW_010367142.1:26551-30926 GCF_000414095.1 Morus notabilis | reverse complement strand
GAAAGCGGAACCATCAAAATACTAAAAATAGGTTCGGACTTGACCCCACCGCTCAAAAGCAGGATTAAAAATTTCCTCAGGTAGAACCTGAATGTCTTCGTTTGGAGCCACTCCGACATGGAGGGGATCGACGCCAAAGTAATGTGTCATTCCCTAAACGTCGACCCCACGTATCCTCCCAAACGTCAAAAATGGCGACCAATGAATCATGAGAGGTACGAAGCGCTGAAGGAAGAGGTCGATAAGTTAATCAACAATGGATTTATCCGGGAGGCGCATTATCCACGTTGGGTATCTAATCCTGTCTTGGTAATCAAACCCAACGGGAACTGGAGAACATGCGTCGACTTCAACGACCTCAACAAAGCATGCCCAAAGGACGGCTTCCCACTCCCTCGAGTAGATCAAATGGTCGACGCCACGGCGGGGCACGAAATGCTGAGCTTCATGGACGCTTACTCCGGATACAATCAAATCCCCATGCATCCAGCCGACGAAGAGCACACATCTTTCATAACCGATAGGGGTCTCTACTGCTACAAGGTAATGTCTTTTGGCCTAAAGAATGCAGGGGCTACTTACCAAAGGCTAGTAAATAAAATGTTCGCTCAACAGATCGGCAAAACGATGGAGGTCTACATTGACGACATGCTCATAAAAAGCGCCAGGGCCAGCCATCACGTCGATCATCTGGGAGAGATGTTCAGCATATTGAGAAAATACCGCATGAAACTTAATCCCCAGAAATGTGCCTTCGGAGTCGGGTCGGGAAAGTTTCTCGAGTTTATGGTTAGTAACCGCGGGATTGAGGCCAACCCTGAGAAGATCAAAGCTCTGCAAGATATGAGGTCACCAATAAGGCCAAAAGAGGTGCAAAGACTGACAGGTTGTGTCGCCGCCCTAAATAGATTCATATCGAAAGCCACTGATAAGTGTCCTTTTCTTCGACGCTTTGAAAGGAAACAAGCACTTCGAATGGACACCACAGTGCGAGGAGGCCTTCCAAAAACTGAAGGAGTATTTGGGCAAACCTCTAATTTTGTCAAAATCAAACGCTGATGAAGAGCTCAGCCTATACCTCTCTGTGTCCCAACACGCCGTGAGCTCCGTACTAATAAAGGAAGAAGGGAAGGTACAATTGCCGATCTACTATGTGAGCAAAAGACTCCTCGACGCCGAGTCGAGATACAACGAAATAGAACGTCTAGCCCTCGCCTTGATGATAGCTTCGAGAAAGCTTCGGCACTACTTCCAATCCCACACAATACGAGTTCTCACAAACCACCCGTTGAGACAGGCCTTACAAAAGCCGAAAACGTCCAGACGGCTCCTCAAATGGTCGGTAGAACTGAGCCAGTTTGATATAAAATACATGCCGAGAACCGCTATTAAAGGTCAAGCGCTCGCCGACTTTCTGGCTGAATTCTCTCACAGGCCGACCTACACCCCATCTGAAGAAACCGAGGATGCAAGATGGAAGCTTTACGTGGATGGGGCGTTGAGCAAAAACGGATCAGGAGCCGGCGTCTTACTAATCAGCCCCGAAGGCCACAAGATTACCTCGGCGGTACGGTTCAAATTTAAAGCATCAAATAATGAGGCGGAATATGAAACCCTAATTGCCGGACTACGTTTAGCGAACCACTTAAAGATCGAGAGGATTAGCGTCTAGAGCGACTCCCAGCTAGTCATCGCGCAAATAAAGGAGGAATATCAAGCACGCGGTGAGAAGATGGGGGCATATCTGAGAAAGGTAATAGATGAGCTCGTTAAATACAAAAACTACGAGATACTCCAGATCTCACGAGCCGAAAATGCAAACGCGGATGCACTGGCAAAGCTGTCTTCATCAAAGGATGCCGACACACTAGGCGTTGTCCCCATTGAAGAATTGGAACGGCCGACCATCGAGGAACACGCCGAGGGAGAAAATTGGATGACACCACTCATAGGGTACCTAATGGACGCACAGTTGCCGAATAGTAAAAACGAGGCCCGACGGATCAGGTATAGAGCCGCCAGGTACTTATTATACGATGGCCTACTCTACCGACGAGGCTACTCAACACCTCTACAACGGTGCCTAGATGATGCCGAAGTCCAGAAGGTCCTTCAAGAAATACATGAAGGGATCTATGGCAATCATACCGGGGGACAATCTTTAGCGCTAAAGGTTTTGAGGCAAGGATACTACTGGCCCACGCTCAAGAATGATGCTTTTCAGTACGCCCGACGATGTGATAAATGCCAAAGGTATGCCACGATTCCTAGAGCACCACCGGAAAAGCTAACTTCCATTCTCAGTCCATGGCCCTTCGCCAAGTGGGGGATTGACCTGATCGGGCCATTGCATCCTGCACCTGGGGGGTTGAAATTCGCGATCGTTGCGGTAGACTATTACACAAAGTGGGCAGAGGCCAAGGCCCTAACCACTACCACGGAAGCAACCTGCACCAAATTCATGTGGGACCACATCGTGTGCAGGTTTGGGGTTCCCCACTCGATAGTGTCCGACAACGGGAAGCAGTTCGACAACGCCGCGACACACAGATTTTGCGACGGTTTGGGCATCCGAAAAGACTTCTCGGCACCAATCCATCCACAGTCAAATGGGCAAGTCGAGGCCATCAATAAAATACTCAAATATACCCTAAAGAAGAGACTCGATGACTTAAAAGGGAGATGGGCCGATGAGCTTCTCAAAGTTTTGTGGGCATATAGAACAACAAGCCGAACTACGACAGGAGAAACACTTTTCTCCATGGCGTATGGCGTCGAGGCGGTACTTCCCATAGAAATCGAAACGCCGACCCTAAGAACTGTTGTCCACAACGATGAGGATAACACGGAGGGCATGAACGGAGAACTCGATTTATTGGAAGAAAAGCGACTCGACTCCCAACTACGTCTCGCCGCTTATCAGCAACGGACAGCGCGATACTACAATAAGAAAGTCCGGCAAATGAGGTTCATCCCGGGAGACATAGTATTAAAAAGGGTGACACAAAGCACAAAATCCAAGAATACTGGTCCCTTGAGCCCAACTTGGGAAGGACCCTATCGCATAAGGAAAATGCTACGACCTGTCACCTATGTATTAGAAAACCTCGACGGCAAAAAGGTTCAACACTCATGGAATGCTGAGCAACAAAGGTTGTACTACCAATAATGTATGAAGTTGTTATGCGTTTTTGATTACACATTCTTTGCAAATATAGTAAATTAATATGTTTTCAGCGTGAGATAGATTGACCTCTTAATAACGTGTATGCTTAAAAGAAAATTCAAGGGTGTATTTAACAGACGTGAGGGGAATGAAGGCGCTCGAAACACTTAGTGAAATTCTAAGGAATTTCCTAAGACGACGACCCAAAGAGATAAGCTCGACGTCAAATCCTCCAAGGAGGAAAGACATAACACTTAGTGAAATTCTAAGGAATTTCCTAAGACGACGACCCAAAGGGATAAGCTCGACGTCAAATCCTCCAAGGAGGAAAGACAAAACACTTAGTGAAATTCTAAGGAATTTTCTAAGATGACGACCCGAAGGGATAAGCTCGACGTCAAATCCTCCAAGGAGGAAAGACATAACACTTAGTGAAATTATAAGGAATTTCCTAAGACGACGACCCGAATGGATAAGCTCAACGTCATATCTTCCAAGGAAAAAAGACGACACTTAGTAAATTCCAAGGAATTTTCGAAAGAGAAAGAGAAAGAAAATCAATGATTATGAATCATGGTATGAACAAAACCCATTGCCTTTATATATATATATATAAATGCGGGTAACATAAAAATTGTCTGAAAGCAATAACAAAAAAAAAAGGGGTGACAGAAGATAGTTCCTTAAGCATCGCCGCCACCAGCCGCTGGCTCCTCACCGCCACCAAAGAAGGGAGCGTTTTCTTCATCGCCACCAGGAGGGGGCACTTCCTCGTCGCCAGCGGGAGTAGGCGAGTTGTAGAGGAAGCTCAAGTCCCAATCAGGACGCTCATTTTTTATCAGATCAACAATTTGCTGACCCGCCGACTGGAAATCATTATTGCGGATGTTAAGGAGCTTTTGAGAAGCCTTGAACTCATCAATAATCTGCGCCCGTCTGGCGTCGAAGGTTGCCTCGGCCTCCATCTTCCCTTCGACCTTCCCCTCGGAATAGCGATTCTCAGCATCCACGATCGCCCTAGCCAATTTCTTTTCAGACAAGTCAGCCCGTTAAGTAAGCTTTGCGACTTCAGCCTTCAACTTGGTTACTTCACTGTCCAGGCTAATCAGTTGGGCCTTCGCCAAATCTCTCTCCTCGACAGCATCATCCCTGTCCTTCTTGGCCTCATCGACGAGTGACTGAAGCTTGGCCTCCAAATCGTCCATCTCA
>NW_010367142.1:25154-26175 GCF_000414095.1 Morus notabilis | reverse complement strand
AGTAAGCTTTGCGACTTCAGCCTTCAACTTGGTTACTTCACTGTCCAGGCTAATCAGTTGGGCCTTCGCCAAATCTCTCTCCTCGACAGCATCATCCCTGTCCTTCTTGGCCTCATCGACGAGTGACTGAAGCTTGGCCTCCAAATCGTCCATTTCGTCCTTACGCTTCTCGACCTTGATTAGGTCAAGGAGGTTAAGAAGGGAAAGGACGAGGCTCTGGGAAATAGCAAGAAATCAGGAAAAGTAAAAAAAAAAAAAAAACTTAACTTACGTGGATCTGGAAGGAGATCTGCTTGCGTTGGCGGTCGACTATGGAAGACTGGGATGCAGCGACCCAATGGGGCTCAAGGAACGACTCGTATAAGGCCTGAAAGACGAGGGAAAAGCGAGGAGGGAGTTTTAGCATCGCCCCGACCTCGGCGTCAGAAATATCCGAAACCTAAAAATTCCCGTCCGTAATCTTCCCCCCCAGGATCAGTATGCGTTCTCTTGGTCCCGGGGGAGCGCGGACATCAGGAATGGGCACTACCGGTGTCCAGGTCTTATCAGTCGACGCCTGGCTAGGGGCCGACTCCTCAGTACGCCTCCTCTTGTGCTTGCTCTTTTTGCCCTTCGGTGCAGGGCAGGAAGAGCCGGCCTTCTCCTTCCCCTTTGCCGAAGGCTGTTGGCCTGACGGGGGCTGCAGGACGGACGTCGACTGTTGGCTCGGCGCCTGTGGTTGACTCGGCATCGGTCGTTGGCCCCAGGAAGCTGGATCCTCAAAGATGCCATCTCTAGCAAGAAAAAGAAGGTACCGTCAGCGTTAGGAGAACACGAATCTTAATTCAACAAGGCGTCGAGAGAAGTAATTACCCTCGTCGCTTAAATGGAAGTACGAGCGAACGGCGTCGAGATCCGAAGGGTTTGGAAGGTCGAGAATTAGGCCAGCAGTACGAAGGTTCTCTTTGGTCAAGAGCGTGTCAATGTGGCGAACCTCCGACGAATAGGAAAAAGCTTCCTCGATCCTCGCCAAACTGTTACC
>NW_010367142.1:6899-24726 GCF_000414095.1 Morus notabilis | reverse complement strand
TCGGCTGTAAAGGAGGGCCTATCTGGGTCTCCGCTCGTGGCAGCCAGGGGGGCATCCACCGTCACAGCGGTTACTCCACTTATGCTCCCCCCCGTAAAAGGGATCCGCTCGACCACCTCATCTATCATTCGGTCAACGCTACCGAATTCACTGCTGAAATCGTCACCCGGCTCAAAACTTCCCTTGACATCCTTGATATCCCTAAGCACAGAGCTGACACCGGAAGACGAAGAAGTCCATGAGATCTCTACCACCGAAGGGGGGTCAGAACGGACGACAGAAAGAGAATCCTCTCGACTGGGTGAATTTTGGGCCATTATTCTGGTAATAACAAGGACAAAAAGCTAAGTTAAAACCCTAACGTCGAGAGGAATAAACGGCGACTACTCTAAGCGACGACTGGTTAACGTCGACCATTCATACAAGAATGATAACGACGAGTGTTCATAGGAACCCCGGGTTCCCCAGAACCCAGAAACCAAAGACAAACAGACAAAAAATGCGCACATATAAAAGCCAGGTCATCCAGTACGACAGAACACAACAAAGTAAAGTCTCTTTAACTAAATGTTTATTCTCGTTTTCTGCATATATGTTTACATATTCCTGGTACACAACGGGGGAAACCCCGTGAGTACGCAAAGAGAGAAAGGATCCAGGAACTTACCGCTGAAGAAGTAAACCTGGGACGGTTTCGTAGTACACATCGGAGAACGGGAAGGACGAAGGCGGAAGTTCAGCAAGTAGGGTTCCGGCAAAAGTACGGATGTCCCGGCAAAGCAGCGGCAAAAAGTTTTTTGAAGTTTCGAAGAAGGAAAAAATGATCTTCGGGTCCATGGAGAGTATTTAAAGAGTCGGGAATGAAGACCCCCAACCGTCGGATGAAGACCCCAAAAGACCAACGGCCAGGGATCACTCTCCGTATCTGACGGTAAGGGGAAGGGCGGAAAATTGAAAAGACGCGGATCCGACGGCCTATATTCGTTTTCTTGAAACACGAATACTCATCATTATGCCAAATCAATCGACGCGACGGTTATACACCCAAAGCACCCAGGCCATCATTGCGGACGGAGGTTTGGGACCGATTTCCCACACCCAAAGCACGGAAAGGACAAACCGAACCTAGAGCTCGAGGCCGCCTAAAAAAGGAGCCCTCGACCTGGGGGGTGGCTGTTGTGTGGGAAAATGTGATGGACACCTGGACCAACGGCACCACGACACGTGGCTATACTTGCTTTCCGCCGAGCACTCAACCCTCGACGCTTCGTTTCCCTCAAGATCAGCTATAGAGCCCGAAGATGAAGTCCATGATTAGGGCGACGACCCCATGAGGCGTCGACGGTTGATTCCGCCTGGGTTGACACGACAAGATCCCTCGACTGCAGAAGAGATCACTAGAAGGGGCGAGAAAGGTTAAACAACCACTGACGACGAGGGGAACGTCCCTTTTCGACATGATAGGTTACATGTAAAGATAAGAGAAGTCTGACAGCATTAATTGCAAGTTTACAAACCGCCCCCCAGGGGACAGAAAAGCATTACGGAGAGTCACAGAGCCGTAATAGAAGACTAATTGGTTGAGTGAACAGTAGTAATTAGTGGGCTATGTCTGGGCCTAGAGAGGGAGAGCGCTTGAGTGTTTCTACCTACGAAGGAAACACACCCAGTGAAGGAAGCCCGAGTATAAAAGAAGAAGGACCCCAATAGGGAAGGGGGCCAGAAAATTCCAAAGGAAAAAGAACGAGAGAGAGAGAGATAGCATTCATTGTAAACTATGATCTCCACAAAAGAAATATAATATATACAGTGGATGTAGCTCTAATTTTATAGAGTGAACCACTATAAAATTCTTCTTGTTCATTTACATACAGTTCATTCAAACACAAAAATACTTAAATCAAACTAGAATCCACACTTTCATTAAACCCACAAGTCGGTAATCCATAGGGTAATCCCAAGGTAATCCGGCGGGTTTATTGTTGACGAAATCCAACCATCAGCATTATCAGTGGCTATTACTAATGCAAAGGATATTAACCAACTATATTAATATTATGCTTCTTTATATTCTTTTCCCATGTACTTATACTATTTTTTAGTGACATATTCTTATTTTATTGCCTACAGTAACTAATGATATAATGGTTATCACAATATAACTTTATTTGTTCATCACAGATTAATGAAAAAATTCAAGAGTTGAACAATGATTGCCATATAAAAATACCATGATATTGATACTTTATGAATCTTCTTTTGGCTACTACTTTTTTCGTTCTTTTTTCCCCCTATACTTTTTTCCTGCCTTTTTTCTGTTTTTGTTGATTTCCATTGATTTAAATATTACCAGGGCCGTTTTTTTTATATATCATCACTGACTATTACTAATGCTAAGTATATTAACCAACTATATTAATATTATGCTTCTTTATATTTTTTCCCTATGTACTTGTGCTATTTTTTAGTAATATATTCTTATTTTATTTTTAACTTCATAAATGAATGATTTCTACATTTTTCCTCCTATGAAATTACAAAGTTATAAAATAGAAATACTTTACGTGTTAAATTTGCCAACATATATGAACATATGTAGGTGTTAGGTTTTTTCCTAACATATGACAATATGTAATAAATAATTTAATTTATTTAATTTTTTGCCTCTTCTGTTTACTTCCTAAATGTTTTTATATGATAAACATAGATGAATAGGAAAAAAATTCAAAAAAGATCATCACGACAAACTCAATCTATGCGCCGTGCCATTTCTCTAATAAGCCAAGAGTCTGCAAATACAACTAATAATCTTCAAGCTAATTTTTTCCGTATTCAGTTGGTCATTTTCTTAGTGGGTTTGGTGCAAGCTTCTGTTGTTCCCCTTTTTTCTTCTCTTGCTGATTTTTACTGGGGCTTTTATTCATGTTCAGTTCTTTTCTCTTGAGGATTGTGAGTTTTTCCTTCTATTTGTTGATGTTGATTTTGCGTTGTTCAGATTTAGGATTTTTAGTTTTTTTTTCTTCTGTTGTATTCTTTGCACATTTGATGTTTTGAATTTAGTGCATTTTGTTTCTTATGTTTTTTTGGGGTTTGCCAGAAAAATAATTTTTATTGTGTCGGTTAATTTGCTGAGTTTTTGTTTTTCCTCAATAAAGGTAATTGTTGATAAATGCTAAATTTTCTACGAATGCTTAATTTTTTTGATGTGCTTATTTATTTTTGTACGGATGAATCCCTATGTATATATCTTCATCCTTTTGGTTGCTGATTTCCATAGGTTAATGCCTGATTTTTCTGGATGTTTCTCACATCTGATTTGCGGAGATAATGTTTCGTTCCTTTTGCTTGGTCATCTGCATTTCGTCCAGATAAGTTTCTTTTGCATTTATTGATTTGGTAATGTGTAATGGTGATATGTAATCTTCACTTGCTTCGTTCGTACTGTTCCTGTAATACTTTGTATCATCTTTCTTGTAGAGGCATTAAATGTAATTGTGATATTTTTACTTGTTTTTGCTCTCTGTGAATTTTTTTCCCTCTTTTACAATTTCTTTGTTTGTTTTTGTACTGCTTATTTTTCAGATTTTTTTTTTGCTTTTTTTCCCTAAATGTTTATTTCTATATTGCTTTTATTGATTCATTTAAGAAAAAAACTTTCTCCGTTTCTCGCCACCGACTATGAAGTAATAGCTGTTATTTTGTTATTGGTTGCTGTTTAAGTCTGTCTTATTGATTTTCATATATATATATATATATACACACACACATATATATGTGATATTGTACTACTTTAGGCCGTTCCTTTTGCTTGGTAATCTGCATTTTGTCTAGATAAGGTTTTTTTTTTTTTTTTTTGCATTTATTGATTTGGTGACGTGTAATGGTGATCTGTAATCTTTACTTGCTTTGTTTGTACTGTTCCTGTAATACTTTAAATCATCTTTCTTGCAGAGATATTAAATGTAATTGTGATATTTTTACCTGTTTTTGCTCTTTCTGTGAATTTTTTTCCCTCCTTTTTTACAATTTCTTCGTTTGTTTTTAAACTGCTTATTTTTCAGACTTTTTCCTTTTTTCCCTTTTTTTTTGTTTTTTTTTTCACATGTTTATTTCTATATTGCTTTTATTGATTCATTTAAGAAAAAAAAACTCTGTTTCTCACCACCGACTATGAAGTAATAGCTGTTATTTTGTTACTGGTTGCTTACTATTTAAGTCTGACTCCTTGATTTTCATGTGTGCATATATATATATATATATATGTAATATTGTACTACTTGGCTTATTACTACATATCAAACCTTATCTTGATCTACTTACTGCTCTATTGATTTTGTTCTATCCCTTTCATTCCTGTGTTGTTGGTTGATATTGCTTGCGTCAGATAGTATTGACCATATTTCAGGTATGATTAATATTGTTTGCTCATGCGTTTTTAATATATTTTTATGATCCTGAATATATTGATTTTTCTGGATATTATCTATTTCTCTTATTTCTGCCATTATTTGAAACCCTCCATTGTTGTTGTAAATAAATGTTAAAAAACCTATGTTGTTTTTTTTCTCAGTTTATTACTGACATATATATAGACATGGCTATTACTTTTTGAGTTTCAGTAGCATGCAGTATTGAGACATTTATATATATATATATATGTATACTTATTCCTTATCTACTTCATTGTTGTGTATATATATATATATATGTATTTTTATTTAACGAATGTTGTCTTCATTTGATTTTCGTAAGTGGCAATATTAATTATAGTAGATTTTTATATGTTTGGTTTTATATCATCTTCTCAAAAATTTGCTACCAATATGCTTTACTGAATTGGATTCTTTATAGTTTTTGATTAATATGCCTGGAGTATGTTCTGCTTTTTCCCTCTTTTTTTTGTTTTTTTTTAAATTTTGACTTGGCCTGATAATTTTCCTCCGGTGGTTGCTGTGGTTCAGTTTAGTTTACTTGGTCGTCAATTTTTTAAGCTCCCTGACTTTCATGTTTGTTTGCTTGGCTGGTATTTCGTCCTTAAAGCATAATCTAGAGTATTGCAGGTATCATCTGTAACTCTTTATCATAATCTTTTAAATTCTTTTGTTTACAATAGATGTATTGATTTGTTATGGTGCCATTGCTTTATTTTATTTGTTATAGTGTTCTTCAGGATCTATCTTTATTATTATGATTGTTTCTGTGTATGTTCTATCACTATTTACTAATGGTTTTAATTGTTTCATAATGACATTTGTTCATATTTGTGTGTTTACTTAAGATATTTCATCTTTATCTTATTTTTATACGATGTCATGATGAATAAAGTTGTTTTGTGGCTGCAAAGTGTTGTAAAATTCGTTTAAAAATTACTGTCAAGAACATTTTTTATTTCGATTGAGGCACTCTCCACTTCTTATTAAAACTACTTAAATAATAATTTGTTGGCCCTTTTTTTTTATTGAGTCTGTCCTAATTTAAAAAAAATAAAAATTCCATCTTTTCTTTACTTCAATGCATGTTTTATATATCCCTGTTTATTTAATTGCTTGACAATATTTTTTTTAACTATTTTTAAAATTCCGTTTCGATTTGTATTTATTATATCTTATGTTTAATTCATTCTGTTTCATACCAATAATGATTATAATTGATTTTCATCTGTTTGATGATGTATAATTGTTTTCAAAATTATTGTGCTCATATTTTGCTTACTTCGATTGTGATATTGTCTATGATTCGGATATATTATTTTAGTTCTCCTTTCATCTTACTCTAATGCTATTATTGTTTTCGTTGCTTTTCTTGACATTGGTTTTGATATGTTATTATATTAATTTGTAGCTATTTAATTCCTTCTCAAATTCACTTGGATATGGTTTGTGCTTCTCAATTCTGTCGTTATATATAGTTTTGAATGAAACTATATCAATTTTTTTTGGCTACATATTTACAAATTAACATTAATTATTAATAAGTATTATACTTGAATATTTATAATACACATCCTCATCTTTTATTATGATTCCAACTCTGAATTAAGACCACCAGAGCAATCTAGAAAAAGAACAAGAACCAGGTAATATCACTAGTTCTAAATATTAAATTAACACTTTATATAACTAAAATTATTTATATCTTCTAAAAAATCAGCAATAATTTTTTTTTTTAATTTTAATTTTTATTTTGCAGCTCTGAAGAAGCATAGAAAAAAGGAAAACAAACAATATAGAATCCTACAAAAAAGCTTTTGTTAAACATATAATATACATATATCTATATATATGTGTGTATACACTAATACTGTAGTTGCCTTAATCTAAGACATTTTTTCTTTTCTCATTATATCATTTATTTTTTTATTTCATTTTCATGCTTTATTTTGGTAAACAAAAAATTCCCGTATTTTTTTTTGTTCTTCTTTCGGCCTTATTTTTTTTACTTTGGTTTTTATGATTGCTTTGAATTTATTTGAGATTTCCTTCTCTGACTAACATTTTTTTTAGGAACTTTTGCAATTAATTGTAGATTTACTATTGCACATCTCTCTGTTATTTATTTTGTTTTTGCTTTGCAGGTTTGTATGATGACGAGGCATGAAATAATTAAATGTCTCTATTTTTATTCCTTTCTTTGATGGTCTAATGTTTTAAGACTCCTTTTTGTTGAGGTAAACATTGAATTATTTTTTCTCTATTCCGATATTTGTTCAAGATGTTCATTGGTTTGTTTTGGACATGGTTTTTATTGTTCTTCTTCTCTTGTAATTCTTTGTAATATATATGTTATTTTTTACTGTCTTTTGATTATTGGTTTTGTTTACGTTTGGTTTTCATGTTCCGTGACATCTATTCTTACTTAGCGTTATTTTTTCCGTCGGTCATTTGCGATTTTGGCTTTGTTGGTTTGACTCAATATTTTTATGTGGGTTGCTTTTTTCTCCTTGGCTGCTTCGTTTCGTCGCTGCTGAGTCATCAAAATCTAACAATTTTGTCAAAATTTTTTCTATATTCTTCATCTTTTGGTTTCATGGATTTTTTGTGCAGGGATTGCGTATTGATTGTTCGTCCTTCTCTCCGGTTGATTTCATGCCGCATATGGATAAATCTTGATTTTTTTCTGTTTCATTTATTGTATTGATGAGGTGGGCTCTGTATAGTGGTGATTTATCTTGCCAGCTTGATGATTTGTACCGATTTTGCTGCAGAGGTATTAAATGCAATTCTAGAACAAAAAAATTTCTTTCCCCTTTTTTTCGCCTTTTCTATTTTTCCCTTTTTTCCCTTCTCTCAGGCGATTATTTTTGAAACCCTGTTTTTTTTCTTCTTTTTTTGTTATCATAAATACCTTATTGTGTTTTATCTTCTAACGAGGAAATTTTGATATTTTAGTCTTTGTAAATTGATTATCTGTTATTTCGTGTTACATTGCTAGAGGTTGTTTACTGTTGATTTTTGCTTTTCTATTTCTTATTTATGAATGTTGTTGCTCTACGCGAATTTATCATGTCTATTTATGTTCCTCTCTCTTGCATTTAACATTTTCTTTTTTGCTTTCACTTGTGATCATTTAGTGCTCTCCTTTATTTCTGTATCTTTCACTACTTGTGTTCATCTTTGGTTAGGTCATATCTCACGCTTAGGGCAGTGTTTCTAACGCTCCAGGTACTATTAATAACTTCTCCCAATAGCTCTTTAATGTCTTTTGCTGCTATTGAATACATTGGTTGTTTAAATTGGCTTTTATTGTCAATAAATATTGGTAATCTGTTTCTATGTGTTTTGTTTTGTCTATGTTTCATCAGTTAGTAGTGCACAAGTGTTGACTTCCATTTTCTTTGTTTTTTAGTAACATGTTTCTCCTAATAGATTCTTAATACTTTTTTCTATATTGAACATACTGCTTTTCCTGTGCCATTATTAATATTTACTGTATTTCTTTCAAGTTCCTTTTACTGTTAATAACTATTACTGATCTATTTATATTTTTTCCTTTTGTTATGTACTTCATTAGTCAGTAGTCCTTAGTTGTTAGGTTGCTATTTATTTATCTCTTAGTAATGTACTTAGAGACATATTTATATTTCATATGTTTTAGTTTTATTCTCTTCTTTTTTAATGGCAATGATAAGTACAATTGATTTTGACGCTCTAAACTTAAGAAGATTGAATATTGCCTACTCAGTAATAGAAAAAGGATGCAAAAAAAAAAGGAGCAAAGTCATCATAAAAGCGTAATATGTATAGTAAACTAAGTCTAGATGAATAATAGAAATATTTCATTCAATTGATTTTTAGTTCTCTTCATTTTTTGGCTGAGGCTTTTAGTCAATTCAATTGATTTTAGTTCTCTTCATTTTTTGGCTGAGGCTTTTAGTCAATTCAATTGATTTTTAGTTCTCTTCATTTTTTGGCTGAGGCTTTTAGTCAATTCAATTGATTTTTAGTTCTCTTCATTTTTTGGCTGAGGCTTTTAGTCATTTAACGTACATGAGGTTATAGCATCTCTCTCTTCCTCCATTTCTTGATGTTCTTGACCTCTTCTACCTTTTTTCTCGCTGTTTTGGCCTGCTTTGCTTTTTTCATTTGTTTTTTGGTTTATCCCTACTCCCTATATCTAATAAGATCTCTCTTTTTTCCCTCACACTTTTAATTCAACTGGTAGTCGTTGGACAAATTTATATTTGACTCTGGTTGCCCATACTCGGTGACATACATATTATATTTGTGTGATGGATACAATATCTTATTAATTTTTATGCCTTTGTGCAGTTACCCTTAGTAGGCAGCCACAAAATGACTATAAATATATAAGTTTATTTATTCATCACACAATGCTGAGAATGTATAATATCTGAGCTATATTTTTTGCATAAAAATATTGTCACATTCATATTTTATTACTATTTTTGATTGTCATTTTCATCTGTTCATTCGTCTATTCATTTACTTATTTATCTATATTGTTTCAGATTTTATATCATTTAGTACTTTAACTTCCTACTACTGCATCCTTCTTATTGTTCACATTTACTTCGTCGGTGTTTAGGATTTGGGGCAGCACTTACAGCGTTTGAAGTATTCTTAATAGTTTTTATCCGCAGGTTTTTAATAAGTGTTATTGGTACTTGATGTATGAGTTTGTTGTGGAAATGTACATGTCCATTCTTTATGCTTTGCTATATTTATTTGCATTTGTCTTCGTCATTTTATTGATACATAATTCTGATGTAAAATATTAAGAAAAATTTCCTCTTATTCTTAAGAAGTATTAGTAATCTACACCTTTTTAATCTTCCATTTTATAACTAAATAAATTTTATATATGAACATACATATAAATCTTCACTTAACAAATTCCAGTTTTAAGTGGCATTTTTGTGTGGCAATGACGATTACAGTCATGTTAATATAGTAGGTTGTTCTTAGACAATTTTACATAGCTTTCCCCTTTTTCCTTCATTCCTTCTCTCTGCAGTGAACAAGGAGTTTTTTGTGTCACTTAATACATTCCAGTTTTAATTGACATTTTTGCATGGCAATAATGCTTACAGTCATGTTAACTTACTAGATTGTTCTTAAACAATTTTACACAGTGTTCCCCTTTTCCCTTGTAATGACTGAGAAAATCCTAGACTTTAAATAATACAATTTATTTATTTAAGTCAAGGATTTTCTTAGAAAATATTTTGTGACTGAAGAATTTATGAAATTAATATCTGTATTCTTAAATTCTGTAGCAGATTTCATGTTTTCGATCAAGTAAATTTGATCGATAAATTCTCGCCGTACTTTAAGGCGGAATAATTTTCAGTACAGGTATAGTTTGAGAATCTTAATTTCAAGAATCTCCAAACACAGCATGATGTTAGCCGCGTATAAAAAAACGCACTGACATTTTAAAAGAAGAGAATCTTTAATTGCCAGACAACTAGGTTAAGGTCATAAGATAAATACCTATAGTAGAAAGGTACAACGTGAGCTCGGGAGTTGACATCGTCAGAAACAATGTCATTCTCGGGATATAATGTAGAAAAGATAAATTTAGAATTTGTTCAGTCTAGAATTAATTTCAAGACTTGAAACAGTTCAAGATATACGCGAGTAAGAATTTAATGTGATCTCAAAGTAGTTGAGGATTTAACATTGAACTGTAAATAAGCAGTAGAAAAAGGAACCATCAGAAACTAGAATTTCCTGTCGGCTAAGTACTTCCTTACAGTCAGTATGATTCTTATCTGATTCAAAGGAAACTTAAGAGATGAGACAAAAAGTACAAGAGGTAGGTTAGGATTTGGTAGGATGACATATGTGATTTGATAGGGGTAAGTGAAGATAAATCATGACATGTGATTTGGTGGGAGTTAGTGAAGAGAAATCATGACCTATGTGATAAAAATTTCTCCTCTCATTTTTCCCACACTAGAACCGGCTAAGCTTAGGAAATGAGAGCCAAAATTGGCTAGTGGAGTGTGCTAGAAGATTTCATGGTAAGGTGATGTAATAGTAGTGGGTGAAGGGGAAATCATGGCATAAATTGCTTCTCCTTTTCTCCATACATAACCGGCCATGCACAAGGAAATTGGAGCCAAACCTTGGCTAGTTGAGTATGCTAGAAGGTTACATGTTAATGTGATGTGATGGGGTTAGGTTTCATTTTTCTCTCTCCTCCCCTCACTTGGCCGGCCAAACTTAAGGAATTAGAGCAAAAAACTTAGCTAGTTGAGTGTGCAAGTGGATGACATGATAAGGTGATGGGATAGAAGTGGTTGAAGGGGTAAATCATGGCAAAATTGCTTCTTCTTTTCTCCATCCACAACCGGCCAAAATTGGGGGATTTGAACCAAAAATTTGGTTGAATGATGGAGTGAAATTGGAGTTAAATAATGATCACAAAGTTAGCTATAAAAGGAACCAACATATGATAGGTCTCATTTTTTTCCTCCTAGCTTTTCCCTCCTCAAAATCCGGCCATACCACACTCCTCCATTCTCTCTCAAATATTTTCTCCCACTCTCCTAACCTTAATCCACTAGCAAACCATAGAAGAAGAAGAAGAAGATCAAGGGTTCTAGGAGGAGTTTAGTCAAGCATTTCTCTAATGGTATAAACTATAAACCCTCTCTTTTTATGCTCTAGTAAAGTTTGAGATATGGAGATATTTTTCTCAAATTTTCTTATACTCCTCTAGTTCCAAGCCATTAACAAACCTTGGAGAAGAAGAGAAGGATCTCAAAGGTTCTCAAGAAAGAGTTCTTCAAGGGTAACTTTTTGAACTCTTTTCAATTATTTTCTAGCAAAGTTTAAGTTTGAGAATCCATTGATGTAAATTGTGATTCTCAAGGAAATAAGTTGTAATAAGGGTGTGTGAGTTTTATGTTGGTTTTGTGAGTTATGAGGTTAGTTTGATGTAGTATGCTTATGCTCGATTTAAGTTTACTTATTTTCGGTTAGAGGGAAAAATTTCCGGTTACTTTGAACTCGGGAGTGAGAACCCTAGAGCGAGAT
This sequence comes from Morus notabilis, assembly GCF_000414095.1. Taxonomy (NCBI): domain Eukaryota; kingdom Viridiplantae; phylum Streptophyta; class Magnoliopsida; order Rosales; family Moraceae; genus Morus; species Morus notabilis. Next base: position 13,222 of record NW_010367142.1, on the reverse strand, counting down.
TTTTAGGTGTTCCAAAGCTTGAACTTATAGTCTTCGATGTTTTGAACATTTTCTGTGGCTGTGACAAAACCCCATTTTAACTCTAAATGCAAGTTTTAAGCCATTTTTTGAAAACAGCACAGACAGTCCAAAACAGTTTCGGGAACAAAACTGGTTCAGCCAAACGAGACCTTTAGAGGCTGAATGTCAGTTTTTCATAAAAATGACAATTTTAGATTTCAACGAGATGAACAACTTTCATGAAGAACATATTTTCAAAACTTGAACCTAAGATGTAGTAAAACACCGATTTCTGAAATGACACAGTTTTTAGACTAAAACAGTTTCAAGAAAAACAACAGCCACTGTTTTCAGCACGAAGCCTTTAGAGGCTGAATTTCAACTTTCTCCAAAAACAGAAATTTAAGATCTCGACGAGATGAAAAATTATCGTGAAGAATAAATTTTCAAAATCCGATTCTAAGATGTAGTAAAACATAGATTTCAAAAATTGCACAGTTTTAACGAAACAGAACTAAAACAGTGTTGGTTTTTAACAAAAGGTTATCAAAGAACCCGAGATGTGATTTAAGTAAAATACTATGGTGTTAAACCTCATTTTCGTAAAGAAAGCTTTCAAGAAAAAATGCTTTCTTTTAAAGTACTTAGTGGTTTATCAAGTAAATAATCCCGACGGGCACCTACGAGCCCAAATCGATAGGTCCGTAGAATTTTGAAGGTTTGATATGGGTCCAACGCCCACATTGATTTAAGAGACTCTGTTTGAGTTTAAATTTTAACGGCCCAAGAGTTAGAATGCCGTGAATAAGTTTCTAGGCCGAATTAGGCCTTAATATCATAATAAGTCCAATGAGAAAAATTGTGGAGAATAAGTTACTAGATTGGGTACATGATTTTCAATCTAGACATAAATATGATAAGGGTAATTAAGGAAAATATGATTTTGAGGATTTAACAAATTGATCCTTATAGTAAATTATCCTTCAGAAAAGGAAAGGAATACCTGCCTTAAGAAAAGGGTTAGATTCCTTCATAAGTTCCTAAAATAGAATAGCAACGACAGTTAATCTCACACTATCAATGGGTGTTCATTTTCAGAAATAAGCAAGTAAGAGAATAGACTGTTTCGTAAAAAGTGGATTCCAGCTCTGTAAATTAAGTAAGTAGGAATCTCGCCTACAGCATGAATAGATTGTAAAGAAAAAAATTACACATGTTATATATCCATGTTTATGCTTTAAGTAATGTATGTGATGCCATGCCATACTGCATACAACTTAATAAGTCAAGAGTAACTTATAAGAAAAATCACAGTGGAGTGCCGTACCAGCCTCCAACCTAAGGGAGGTAACTCAAGCTCCGACTTAAGGGAGAAAAGAAAAAAAATATAATGTCCTCCGACCTAAGGGAGACATTCCTCACGTCCCGATGATTGCACGCAAGTAGTATGCGAGCACTCGGGCCCACAAGAAAGAAAGATAAGATATGATAAGATAAGATAATAAGACTATTATAAGACATCATAATCAAGCATAATCAGCTCATGCATATTTATTCATGTGTAGTTACAGTTATTTTGTGAGGTATAGTTCGTACTTGCTAAGCGAATTCTCAATCAGATATGTTCATGCTGTAGGTAAGAAACCTATCAGCAATTCTTGAAGAGAAATGGTGAGTGACAGACGAATGGTGGAGATGGGAATGGATACCGCTCACGCAATTATTTTCCGCAGTAAGTTTAAGAAAAAATCATATATATGTCTATATGATTCAAAGATTTCAAGCATGTATGTTAAAAATTATACGTACATATGTATGTTAAGAAAACCGAGGTTGTAGCTAACAAGCGTAGTTTTGAGTATTCAAGTTTTAGAACGTTGCAACAGTGCATGCAACAAATAAACAAATTTTAAACATGACAATTTAAATGATTGATTTTAAAAGAACTTTAAGATGTACTTGAATTTAAGATTTCTCACGAAATCCGTTTTAAAGTCAAATGAGATGGCCTGATTGAATTGGCTAGTTTTAAAAAGGCTATTAAAGAGTATTTGAAACAAGAGTTTAAACACTGCTCCGTTTGAAAGATATTTCTAGAAGATTTTATCTTAACTAAAATTAAGAAAAGCTTTAAGAAATTTAGTGATTTATTTTCTCAAAATTATTGTTACGAATTACGAAATTATTCCTTCTTAGATTTAAAAAAAAAAATGTTCCGCAAATTTTAAGAAAACTCAGTAAGTACAAGTTAAAGTTTAAGCTACAGTGGCGGCCTCCCATGAGGGTCGTCACATCCCTTCATTCCCTCTATTTCTAAACAATGAGTTTTGGATGTGTTTAAATTCTAGGTTGTGATTGTACCAGTTTTAGCCTGGTTTCTTACTCTTCTATATACAAACTAATCCTGTATTGTAAAAATTACCAACTTTTTGTATGATCCATGACTAACTAATTTTGTAATGTAAATTATCAACTTTTTATATATCCATATAAAAGTTATTAACTTTTTATATAATCCATCACTATTACCCGTTGCTAGGAGTGTACAAAAAAACCGTAAAACCGAAACCGACCGAAGAACCGACTGCTCAAAATCGAAAACGACGGTGCCACGTGTAACCGAACACAGTCGGTTCGGTTAACCGACTGATTTCTCAAAAGTCGGTTTGGTTTCGGTTTTGCGTGTAGAGAGTTGGTTAAAAACCGAACTGAACGAGATGGGATTTTTTTTTATGTTTTCGTTTTTCAAAAATTCCTTCCGAACTATGACCCTTTTAATACCTTGCCCTCTGAATTTGAAAAAGTAACATTGGTTCTCTCCAAATTTTATTTTATTAACAAATTTTGTCATTCTATTACAATGAGTGACGAAAAATACCATGTGTCAGGTACATAATTCATCTGAGCATGGTATTATCGTAAAATAATCTGGACAACCCCAAGTTATTAAAATAGGGATTAAAAAAACTCAAAAGTGTAAAAAAGGGATAAAATCCATTCTATCGATTTTGCTTTGGTTGTGTTAGGGTTAGAACTTTTCCCCCAAAAAGAAAAATTAGAGAAACAAAATCAATTTTCATTGTAAATTTATTATTGAATCACTCCCAATGACTGCAACATGGGGAAATATTATTGATTTTAATCCTATTGACAGTAAATTTGCTCATTCTTTTCTTTATTTGTTGCGTTTTTCTAAATAGTTGGTGATTTTATTTGTTGCGTTTTCATTCTGTCTACGTTTCCTTTATTGACAGTAATCTTGTTGGGTTTTCTTGTAAATTTTTATTTGAGTTAAGTGTGAGCATATTTTGTTCAGTTGAAGAAAGATTCTCGTGATATGTACTGTATTAGGATCACAACATTTGACCTTTCTGTATGTGTGGGTCAGAGAGAAGTATGTACTCAAAAGTTTTGATGTTTTTTATGGTATTGTCGTCTAGAAAAAGATTCTTCTGTTATGGGAAAATAAAAAAATTCAATTAAAAGCTGAAGATTTTTGTTTTATCCTCTTTCTCTCTCTGTATGTTGATGTGAGCGGTAGAGAGTAGCATTTGTTCAAGCTTTATCCTTCTAGTTAACTTACTATGAATTGCATAGGAGGGAGTCCAACAAATAGTAGAGATGATTCGGAGCATTCCTTTTCTCAGTATGATGATTATGAGCATTCGGATTCTGAATTTGATAATTTTGGGTTTGATGATTCTGACAGACTGAAGATGAAATTGATATAGGTGACACAGTTGACAAACATTGCAAGGGCTAGATAAAAAGAAGGGAAAGGGTCTAGTGCTTGGTGATGATGAGTGTGTGGTTGTTGAGGAAAATGAAGAAAATGAAACATCAACAGTGGATGACAGGGTTAAAAAAAAAAAAGGGTCCAAAAGAGAATGCCTAATTCACCTGTGTTTGGATCAGCAAAGAATGTTGAACTAAAAACAGGTTTACAATTTCCAACTGTAGCCTTATTTAAGCAAGCCATTAGAGAGCATGCTATTCAAACAGGCAAAGACATACTTCAAAAAAATGATCCTCAATTCCTCACGGAGTTAGAGCAGAATGTAAAGGTCCACAGTGCAATTGGGTGTGCTTCGCAAGCAAATATGGTGACTCTAATGCTTTTCTCATCAAGACTTATAACCCCCAACATAGATGTGGGAGGAAGAACAAAAACAGATTTGTGATTTCAAATTATTTGTCGGACTGGTATGTTGACCAATTGAAGGGGAAAGGAAAGTGGGCACCATCAGACTTCATCTCACATGTTTCAAACGATATAATTGTTGATATATCAAGGCAAAAGGCATATCAGGCAAAGTGGGCAGCTACCAAAAAAATTGAAGGCACCTTTGAAGAGCAATTTGCAGCTCTGTTTGATTATGGAGAGGAGATCAAGAGGTCTAACGAAGGTTCAACTGTTTATTCCACACTGAGATAGGATCTGATGGTGTTCCTGTTTTTCAGAGGGTTTATATATGCTATGCTGGTTGCAAGGCTGGTTTTAATGCTGCTTGTAGGCGTCTAGTTGGTCTAGACGGGTGTCATATCGACGGGCCCTATCCAGGACAGTTATTGACTACTATTGGAATTGATGCAAATAATTCCATGTTTCCAATAGCTTTTGCTGTAGCTGAGGCGGAGACAAAGGAGACATGGACATGGTTTTTACGGGCTTCTTTTTTTACTGTTTTTAAGTTAAGTGACTTGAGTGTAGATTTTGATTTGAATTTGAGTTATAACTTGAGTTGAAGTTGTAATTTGAGTTTGTGTTTAGTTGTATACATTTGAGTTATGGTTTGAGATAAGAATCTTTTTGAGTTTGTGTTTGAGTAAGTCAAAACTTGAATTTGTATTTAGATAGTATTTTAATAAAAACTCAATGCTGATGGAAAATTTTAATAGGATATATGGGTGAGGTTTTATTCATCTTTTCGTCGTCAACGCATAGAAAAAAATCATCTCAATCAAAATTAAAACGAAAAAGTTATTGCATTTTTAAGAATAGAAAAAATAATGTTCATTAATTTGAATTCGAATTTCTGAACTCAAGTTAAAAGAAAAATTTGTACTCGAGTTTTAGTCCTAAATTCGAGTACAAACTCGAGTTCAAACTTAAAAGAACATAAACTTAAATAAAGTTGTAACTCGAGTTGTTTTTTTTTTTTTTTAAATTTTTAACTCAAAAACTCACTGCCCGAATAGCCCCTACAATTCTTAACAAAAGATATCAACATCAACAATCCACATCAGTGGACATTTATAACAGATAAACAAAAAGGGCTCAAAAAAGCCCTAAAAGGGTTGTGGGAATCAGAGGAGACAGAAGCAGAACATCGACATTATGCAAGACACCTTAAGGGCAACTTCGGGGATGTTTGGTTAGAGGATTCAAACTATGATTTGAATCATGGTTCATGATTCGTTATAGTGTTTTCTCTCACAAAAAATACACGTAAATAAAAAATGATTCTAATAACATGATTCTAATCCATGAACCAAACGTCTCCTTCACCAAAGAATTCGAGTCCTTAACACTTAAGTTGAAGATGCAGGCAGCCGCTAAAGCATGTACAATTGCAAGGTTTGAAGCGGATATGAAGGCAATCAAAGAAGAAGATCCAAAGGCCTACGACTGGTTAATTAAGAAGGGACCAAGACATCGGAGTAGAGCATTTTTTAGGACTGGGGTCAAGTGTGACATATTACTCAACAGTTTATGTGAATCGTTCAATTGCACGGAAGCTATTCGAAATGCATGAGAAAGGCCTATACTTTCCATGCTTGAGATGATTAGGATGTACTTGAAAGGTTCACCAAACAAAGACTTGCTGTGAAGAAGTGGCATTGTGATATTGGACCAAGAATTCATGAGATCTTGGAGGTTAACAAGACGAAGAGTAGGATGAATAGCCAAAGCTACGAACGCGACTCATCTTACCAAGTGTCGAACCGAGAAGGTCTTTATTCAGTGGACTTAAGAGCAAGGACTTGTCTCGTAGGAAGTGGGACTTAACTGGAATTCCTTGTTCACATGTAATAACGCGTATATGGAGCCGTGATGAAGACCCAGAGGCTTATGTTGTTGAATGCTATAGAAAGGCAACATACATGAAGATGTGGGAGCACAAAATTTCACCAATCAAAAATCAAGAAGATTGGCCACACGGTGGGAAGACACCTTTGCTTAAGCCCTGTTAGCGTTTATGCCCTTAGGAATAAATGTAACAATATTTTTTAAGACATTTTGACTATTAATAAAGATTTGTTTATTTTATATATCTATGTATTGTCCTCTTTATGTTTATAATAGTTGAATTATAATAAGC
>NW_010367142.1:5798-5951 GCF_000414095.1 Morus notabilis | reverse complement strand
AGCTCTAGGCTTTTAGTGGAATAGTGCTAGAGTTTTATAATTATGAGACGGACTTGTTGGTTTACAAGTAGCGTTGTGATTATATGAGCTTGATTTATATATGTCCATCGAGTCCCTTTGCTAGCTCACATAATTTCCTGTAACGATACGGTG
>NW_010367142.1:0-5675 GCF_000414095.1 Morus notabilis | reverse complement strand
TTTTGATCAGGTAATTTCTCTATTGGGTTGCTTGAATCAAAACTGAGGCTCTATGTAAGTTTCCCGTGTTGAAAAACTAGGAAAACAACTTTCGTCAGTGCAGACAGGTCGACTGGTCTGGTCGACCGGTTAGTGAAGACATGTCGACTGGTGAGTTATAACGTCTCTGTCACCAGTCGACCGGTTGTAACGTAAAATGCATGTCGACGTGACAAAATTGACTCTAAATGCGATTAGAACTTTGGGAAACCTAATTATTACAGAAGTATGACTTCCTAAACACTATAAATAGCCTATTAAGTCACTTTATTCATAAGATCACTTGAGAGACTTTTTGGAGGCTATTGATAAAAGATTCCTGAGAGGAAAAATTGTTTAATTCTCAAGAACAATTTTTTCTTTAGCTCTCTTGTGATTGGAAGGAGATCAAGAATACCAAGAGCAGATTGAACGACGTGTGCCCACCCGCACTCCGATTGTGAAAACGAGAATAGCAAAGAAGACCAGTTGGTGGAGGCTTTTCCGGTTGCTGTTTGGAACGCTTTGATCTGTCAGACGTGCAGTTTTCTAAATCTTAAAAGGTATGATTTAGATATTTAGTATTTATGTTATATAGCATCATGAACATGTTCTTGGTTGGCTTTGACGTTGATTAAATTTTTTAAATTTCGCTGCGCACTCGATGCCATTATTTTCCAACAATTGGTATCAGAGCCATGGTTATTTGTTCATGATTATGCTATGTACATAGATTTGTGATCTAAAAATATCTCTTTTATGCTTGAATTGATCTTTTAGAGAGATGACACTCTAGGGTTTCTATATTATGTTGTTATCATGAATATATGATGAATGGATGATTGAATAAATATTATTGATTATTATTTATAAATTATCAATGATTATTTATTATTTAATTTTTACCGGTTATGGTTCCTTAGAGTTTAGAATGGTTGTATAGGAATTTGTTCATTACAATGTAATTAGATATGCGGCCTATCATCACCGTTAGGGTTTATTTTATTTTCTTTTGTAGAAATTTTGTAAACTAGAAAACGGTATAGGAATTTTTATGTTAAAATTCTTGGAGGAGATTTATCAAGGATCTTGAAGTTGGATCTTGAAGATGAAGGATATGAAGGTATCTAATTTTTCTTGGTTTATAAAATTGTTTTGTGTTTTTTGAATAAATTGAAAAACTGCTTTGATTTTTAAAAATCTGGGTTACTATCGTACAGGCACCGGTCGACCGCTCCGGTTGACCGGTTAGTGTAAGGCAGTCGACCGGTTGAGTATAACTGCTCTGTCACCGGTCGACTGGACCTAACGTGACAGTATACGATTTTACAGTTTTTTGAGATTTTTTCAAGAAAACATGAAAAATAATTTTATGATAACCAGAATTTGATCGTGATGAAGAATTCAAGGACAACTGGGAAGATTCAAGATGAAGGATCGATTCATGTTTTGATTATTCTTAGTAATCTTTATTTTTTTTTCTTTTCTCTAGGTTGGAACTATAATATTACAGTTATTATTATTATGCTTGTTGCCTAGCTTAATTGCTTTGTATAATTGCATATAATATGATTTGCTATATATGTGATAACATGTCATGTAGAATAGGGAGTGCCACTCATTAAAATTGTTCATGCATATTTCTTAACATAAAACCTTGTTTGCCAAAAGATTGAGTGGGTGAGGGTTTTTGAAGAAAAAACCCATGGCCTCCATCGTTGGTCCGCAGGTAACACATGGTGATACCGACCCCCTAGGAAGGGATTCATTATGTACCGGTGTGGATCTCCGAGAGGATAATTTATTTTAGCATATTTTTATGGTTGTACACCCCTAGGTGACAATTATAAAATATGGATCAAATAGTTGAAACGATGGTTATACACTAAAGATTAATTTAATTATTAATCTCCCTTAGGAGCTTTACTAATTAAATTAATGGCCAAAGAAAATGATTACATGACCTTAGGAGCTCTGTTAATTAAATTAATGGTAAAAGAAAATGATTATCAATATGTATTGGACATAGATTGATCTGGATGGTATTCCCAATTAAATTTTGCATGATCTCCCCTAGGAGACTTACAAAATTTTGAGTGGGGAATTATTGTTGTAAGATTGTGTGTGAAAATCTAATATATTTGTTCGATTACTACATATTTATGCAAGTTTGCTTATACTAGAAATATGAATGTCTACTGTAGATCAAAATGTCTGCTAGCGCATTATCATCGATACTTAATAAACACACTTTAACTGGCGAGAATTTTACCGATTGGAAAAGAAACTTAAAGATTGTCCGAACCTTTGAGAAACAAAGTTTTGTATTGAATACACCTTGTCCTCCAGAGCCATCTGTTGATGCTCCTAATGAGGTTTTCCTAGCATATCAACGCTGGAAGGACTCTGGTGATATGGCTTGCTGTTATATGATGGCGAGCATGTCCACTGTGCTACAAGCACAACATGAAGATTACATAACTGCTCGTCAAATTATGGATAATCTTGAGGACATGTTCGGTGGCCAAGCCGCTGAAAAATGTCGGGAAGCCCTAAGTAACCTCATTAACTACAGACAGAAGGCTAGGTCTTTCATAAAGGAACATATGCTGAAGGTGATGGGCTATTTGGCTGACACTCAGTCCAATGGGGCCGACATCGATGTTGATTCTCAATTGACCATGATCTTTGAGACATTGTCAAAGGAGTATATTCCGTTTAGAGCAACGTTCAATTTGAGCGCTAGACAGAATATAACCCTGACAGAGTTGATGCAAGAACTCTAAAAGTTCGAGCGGATGATCAAGGGGTCGACTATTGTGGAGGCCAATTTTACTGAGGCATCTTCCTCCAAACTCTCTCCAGGGAATGGAAAGAAGAAGCGAGTAGCTAAGAAGGAGAGTTCTTCAGTTCTGCCAAACAAGGGCAAGAACAAGAAGACGAAGAACCCGAACAAGCTTAAGTGCTTTGCGGGAAGGTGGGGCACATGAAGAAGAATTGTAAAGACTACCTAGCCGCTAAAGGCAAAGGAACTGGGTCATAGATTCTGGAGCAACTAATCATGTGTGTGTTTCTCTGTAGGGGTTCAAGCAAACGAGAAGTCTTCTAAATGAAAGCTTCACGTTGAGGATGGGCGTTGGAACACTAGTGTTGGCTGAAGCAGTGGGAGACGTCCATCTTTATTTTGATAGTTATAGGAGTTTATTTTTGCGAGACTGTTTTTATGTTCCTCAATTTAAGAGGAATCTTATTTCTGTTGCTTGTTTATTTATGGATTCTTATTCAGTTTCTTTTAATAATAAAGTTGTGATTCGTAAAAACAAGTCTTTTATCTGTGATGGATGGATGCAAAATAATCTATATTTTATCAAACCTAAGATGGACTCACTGCTAAACACTGAAGTTGTTAATAACTCTAAAAGGCTTAAAACTTCTCACTCTAATGAGACATATCTTTGGCATTTGCGACTTGGTCATATTAGCTTTAACAGGATACAGAGGTTGGTAAAGGATGGACCTTTAAGTTCTTTAAAGGTTGAGTCCTTACCCCAATGTGAATCTTGTTTGGAGGGCAAAATGACAAAAAGACCATTTGGGTCTAAAGGCAATAGGGCTGAAGATGTTCATGAACTTGTGCATAGTGATGTTTGTGGTCCCATGAACATCAAGCCAAGAGGAGGGTATGAGTATTACGTTACTTTTATCGATGATTACTCAAGATATGGTTATGCGTACTTATTGCACCACAAAAGCGAAACTTTTGATAAATTCATGGAGTTTCGGGCTGAAGTGGAAAAGCAAATGGGTAAACCCATAAAGGCACTTCTATCCGATCGAGGCGGAGAATACCTCTCTGATGAGTTCATTGGATACTTATTAGAGAATGGGATTCTATCCCATTTAACTGCACCTGGCACTCCACAGCAGAATGGTGTAGCTGAAAGAAGAAATAGGACCTTGTTGGACATGGTACAGTCCATGATGAGTTATTAGACATTGCCTATATCTTTCTGGGGATATGCTTTACAAACTGCATGTTATCTTTTGAACAACGTGTCAACAAAGTCGGTTCCTAAAACTCCTCATGAGTTGTGGATGGGCAGGAAGACATCCTTGAACCATATTCGCATATGGGGATGTCCTGCACATGTCCTGAACAAGGAAGCGAACAAGTTGGAAGCACGTTCAGAAGTGTGCTTTTTGTAGGTTATCCGAGAGGGACGAAAGGGGGTTATTTCTATAACCCCAAGGAAAATAAAGTCGTGGTTTCAACAAATGCAACATTCCTTGAGGAAAGTTACATGAATGACTTTAAGCCTTGTAGCAAAATGGTGCTTGAGAAAATGTCGAGTGACTTAGTCATACCGACTGTTTCTTTGGAAACCAATCCAATCATAGTAGAAAAGGAAACCCAACAACAACCTAAGGGGCTTCGGCGTAGTGGGAGGATCAGACATGCACCTGAGAGATTCATGGCTAATGGAGAAACCTTTTTGGCAGAATCTCTAGAACATGACAGAGATCCCTATACTTACAAAGAAACTATGGAGGATGTTGATGCAAACCTCTGGACAGAAGCCATGAAAGCTGAGATGAAATCTATGGATTTTAATCTAGTCTGGGAACTTGTAGATCTTCCCGATGGGATTAAGCCCATTGGGTGTAAATTGGTCTACAAGAGAAAGAGAAATGCAGAAGGAAAGGTCGAAACCTATAAGGCTAGACTGGTAGCTAAGGGATACACGCAAAAGGAGGGAATCGACTTCGAGGAAACCTTTTCGCCTGTAGCCATGCTTAAGTCCATCCGCATTCTCCTATCCATTGCGGCTGCTCTCGACTACGAGATCTGGCAAATGGATGTCAAGACGGCGTTCTTGAATGGCCATCTTGAGGAAAGTATCTATATGGTACAACCAGAAGGCTTTGGGGCTAAAGGTTAAGAGAAAAAAGTTTGCAAGTTGTTGAAATCCATTTATGGAAGCAAGCTTCCTGTTCTTGGAACAAAAGATTTGACCAAGTGGTCAAGACTTTTGGATTCCAACAGAATATGGATGAACCTTGTGTTTATAAGCATATTCAAGATGGGAAAGTGGTTTTTCTACTGTTATATGTTGATATATTCTACTCATTGGCAATGATGTAGGGGCTTTGTCATCAGTCAAAGTTTGGCTTACCAAACAGTTTGACATGAAGGACTTGGAGAAGCTAATTATGTTCTGGGCATTTGAATGTTAAGAGATCGAAAGAACAAAATGATAGCTCTCTCTCAGGCTTCATACATAGATAAAATTCTCGATAAGTATGCAATGCAGAATTCCAAGAAAGGTGGGCAACCATCTAGGTCTGGAATTACTTTTTCGAACAGTGATTGCCCCAAGACATCCGAGGAAAGAGAATACATGGTAAAGGTACCTTATGCTTCGGCGGTCGGGAGCCTCATGTATGCAATACTTTGTACTCGACCGGACATTTGTCATGCGGTCGGGATTGTAAGTCGATATCAGTCGAATCCAGGACCTAACCACTGGGTTGCGGTCAAGCATATATTCAAGTATCTTCGGAGGACTAGAAATTATATGCTGGAATATTCTGGGGAGGATTTGACACCTCTAGGATTTACAGATTCGGATTTTCAATCATGTTTGGATTCTAGGAAA
>NW_010367141.1:2222-2537 GCF_000414095.1 Morus notabilis | reverse complement strand
AGAGCTTGAAAATAGCTTCGATTTGGTATATTATTAGCCCAGTAACGATCTGTAGATAAAAAGTTATGACCATTTTCATTCACAGTTCTCCGATATTTTTTCACCGAAACTGATGAAAACAAGCGAATTTTTGCCCCAAAAATTGGGTTGGTGGGATATTCCCTGCCATGATTGTAGAGCTCAAAAATAGCTTTGATTTGTTATTTTATTGCCCTAGTAACGATATCAACATAAAAAGTTATGGCCATTTTCAGTCACAGTTCTCTGATTTTTTTCCACCGAAACTGATGAAAACAAGTGAATTTTGGCCTGAAA
>NW_010367141.1:0-1379 GCF_000414095.1 Morus notabilis | reverse complement strand
AAACTTATGGCTGTTTTCAGTCACAGTTCTCTAATTTTTATCCTCCAAAACTGATGAAAACAAGTGAATTTTGGCCCAAAAAATTGGGTTGGCGGGATATGCACTGCCATGATTGTAGAGCTCAAAAATAGCTTCAATTTGGTATAGTATTGCTCCAGTAATGATATCTAGATAAAAAGTTATGGCCGTTTTCAGTCACAGTTCTCTAATTTTTATCCTTCGAAACTGATGAAAACAAGTGAATTTTGGCCAAAAAATTGGGTTGGCGGGATATGCCCTGCCATGATTGTAGAGCTCGAAAATAGCTTTAATTTGGTATATTATAGGGCCAGTAACAATATCTAGATAAAAAGTTATGGCCGTTTTCAGTCACAGTTCTCTAATTTTTATCCTTCGAAACTGATGAAAACAAGTGAATTTTGGCCAAAAAATTGGGTTAGCGGGCCATGCCCTACCATGATTGCAGAGCTCAAAAATAGCTTCAATTTGGTATATTATTGCTCCAGTAACGATATCTAGATAAAAAGTTATGGCCGTTTTCAGTCACAGGTCTCTAATTTTTATCCTTCGAAACTGATGAAAACAAGTGAATTTTGGTCCGAAAAATTGGGTTGGCGGGTTTTACCTTGCCCTGATTGTAGAGCTTGCAAATAGCTTCGATTTGGTATATTATAGGGCCAGTAACAATATCTAGATAAAAAGTTATGGCCGTTTTCAGTCACAGGTCTCTAATTTTTATCCTTCGAAACTGATGAAAACAAGTGAATTTTGGTCCGAAAAATTGGGTTGGCGGGTTTTACCTTGCCCTGATTGTAGAGCTTGCAAATAGCTTCGATTTGGTATATTATAGGCCCAGTAACGACTTCTAGATAAAAAGTTATGGTCATTTTCAGTCACAGTTCTCCAATTATTTTCCTCTGAAACTGATGAAAACAAGTGAATTTTGGTCCGAAAAATTGGGTTGGCGGGTTTTACCTTGCCATGATTGTAGAGCTTGCAAATAGCTTCGATTTGGTAAATTATAGGCCCAGTAACGATATCTAAATGAAAAGTTATGGCCATTTTGATTCACAGTTCCCCGATATTTTTCCTCCGAAACTGATGAAAATAATTATAAGTTTGCCCAAAAAATTGGGTTGGTGGGCTAGACCCTGCCATGATTGTTGAGCTCAAAATGAGCTTTGAGTTGGTATATTATAGGCCCAGTAACGATTTGTAGATAAAAAGTTATGACCGTTTTCTGTCAAAGTTCTTTGATTTTTTTCCTCTGAAACTGATAAAAGCAAGTGAATTTTGGCCTAAAAAATTTGGTTTTGAGGGCTATGCCCTGTCATGATTGTAGAGCTCGAAAAGGACTTTCATTTGGTATATTATAGGCC
>NW_010367140.1:0-2795 GCF_000414095.1 Morus notabilis | reverse complement strand
TCCTCACGTTGTTGGGTTGCTTGAACCAAAGGGAGTTGAAGACGTTTTTCTGACATCTTGAAATTTTTTCGGATGTGGGATCACAAGAAAGAGGGTAATCCGTAAAACAGGAAACAGAAAGAAGGGTAATCCGCAAAGAAAAGGCAAATTTAGGAAAAAAAATTGCGGAAGAAAAAACTGTAATGGAAAAAAGGGAACTGCGATGAAGGCAATTCAGAGAAATTCGGCTATGAAGGCCAAGGAAAAAAAAATCAGAGAAATTCGGCTATGAAGGCCGAGGAAAAGAAGGATTTATTTCTAGAAAAAAAGTCCTATGGCTTTGATACCATGTGGAAAAGAATGAGGAAAAAATATTTTATTAATTCCAATAATTTACACAAGCCACTAAAGGGCTATATATATACACGAGTTAGATTAACTCATTGGAGAAAAGACCTTATCCCTAATTCTGTTATTAGCCGATCACCTATAATCTAGGAAATAGATAATCACATGATCCCTAGCCCTAGGAATCTAAAAAATGCAATTCTTGTACCAAACATAGTAATCTTACAGATTTCCATTCCCATTCTTAAGATTACTTTTTACTAAACGCTCCCTAAATAGTTACACAACAGACAAATTCTAGGACTATCGGAACTGGTTTGTAGACACTAAACATGCCTTTTCCTGCAATATAAATGAAAAGTTTCTTGTCGCAGAGTCAATTCAATGATTTATTCAATCTGTTAAAATTTGTTTTCATTCTAAATAAAGTCCAAGCACATTGACTATTGGGCCATACATCATTATGGACGCCCTTGGTGCATGGTCTAATAGTCAACGTGTAGGAATTAATTTATTTGGAAAGAAATCTGATTAGGGGAACTACCTATTTGGAAAATTATGGAGTATTTCTAATAGTATGACAAATTAAGAAACTTGAGGTATTTACTCTACCAACAAATAGGGGATATTCGTCTTATATTGTGTCTGTCTAGATGCGTTCCCTTTTTCAGTGAAGTGAATATTATACATGTATCAAAATTGCCAAGGCAAATTAGAAAATGCACGTGAAAATCTTATAAAGGTTTTCTTTCCTCTCTCTATTCTGTTCTTCCATAGAGGTTCTTGAGTTGTGGAAATCTTGTGTTGTACGAATAACACTCACACACTTTGGGCGTTAGGAGTTCTACCACTTGGAGTATTGTGAGGCTTTCCGTCGTGATTCATGGATTGGTGCCCACTTGGACATCAGACTTGGCACCATCATTAGATGCTTCCATTATTGGTATCATAGCCATTTTAGTAATCCCTGTATCATATTTGCTAAAAAGAGAGTTAGGTGAAATCCTAACTGAAAATTCGTCGATTTTATGATTTCATTGATGATTTTGTTTCTATTTTTCTGCACACCATATGAATGTAAATTCAAATATGTTGTGGATATTGACATGTTTTATCTACTATTATGGTTATACAATTTTTCGATGAGTGGTTTGAAAGGAAGTTAAGAGTTAAAATTTGAATTCTGAAACTTTCTGCAAATTCTTTTTGCATCATGTGTTTTAGTGTGTTCTTAGTTTGGCTAGAATCCTTTGGAAATTATCTTCAAGTTGTGCAGATATATTTGTCGCTTGAAAATGATTTTTGATGAGAGAGTTATTGCAATTTCAATTTTTGCGCTGTCTTTGCAAAATTTTCAAAAAATAAGGGTTTCCGTTTTCAGCCCAGCAGCTGCTGCGAAGCCCACTCCTAGGAGCGCATAAGGGAGCTTGAGACACACTCATGACTCTATTTTCGATGTCCGAGCCGCTTGGGACTCAAAATTCTATTTCCATTTTTACTGGATTTTTCTCGAATTATTTGGGCATATTCTCATTTTATTTATTTGGATTAGTGGCTTTGAAAAATTAAAAGTTTTAGAAAGTGAGCCTTGGATTTTGGGCTGAAAATTATTTTATGCTATTCGGAACCTTTCTACACGATAGATGTTTCTCATGGAGTATTAGTGGAATAATTTGGCCTATGGTTTGCTCCCACATGGTCTAGAGTTTAAACCACTCCATGTACACTTACATGACAAATTTTAGTATTGGAATGATCAGGCCTTTAGTTTGTTTTAGTTTTTAACTTGGGCTCTCAATGTGAGTTCAAGGGATTAATATATGTGTGTGTATGTATGTATATATACACACACACATGTATAGGTGTTGCGTAGGGACAGTTTTATGAGATCAATTCATTTTTTGGCATGAAATTAATTTTTGGGATATATAATATATATTTATTTATTTATGAAGAGAAGTCGTCTAAAAGTAGACAACATAACAATCTTAACATGAATAAAGCGTTCAACTTGATTCTGTCGATTGCAGATCATATAATTTAAACTATCATTTTTAGATTCATAGCTTACGGATATTCTTCACATTACAAACACGATATAAAGACTTATAGCGGCAGTCTTAGACTTTTAATTTACTTTACATATGTTTAACAAATATTAATATAAAGAGGAAAATATTTGATGTATAAAATACATAAATTTTTATTGATAGTTAAAATATCTAAATAACGTAGAATATTAATTCTTAAAGGGTGTAAACGCTACCAGATGGCCCCGTTCATTTCACCGATTCGAGTTTTGTTATATTAAAAAGCTTTTAGAAATAATCACATCTAACTTTTTTACTACAATAAAAAATTCTTACACAAAGTCACATTTTAACTCAAATCAAAAATTTGAATCAGTGAATTAAATGGATAACTTTTTGTTCCGCTTGTTTTTGGAACCACCATCTTTACGAACTGAC
>NW_010367139.1:0-443 GCF_000414095.1 Morus notabilis | reverse complement strand
TATCTTGTTGAGCTTTCTCTAAATCACTTTTCCGCAATGTCCTTGAGCAAATTAACTCGAAAAGATTACTTAATTCTGTTATTGTATCAACGATCTCTTTCTTCATGAATGGTCGTATCCCTGTTGGCAATAATCGCTGCATTATGATGTGACAGTCATGTGATTTTAGCCCAGTTATTTTATTCTTCCCTTCGATCACATTTTTCTTTAAATTTGAAGCAAATCCATCAGGAAACCTTACTGATTTTAGAAAATCACAAAACTTTTTTCACAAAACTTTTTACTATCGTCGGGAGATAGTGTATAAGACGCATGTGGTTTCATCCAACGATCACCGTCTTTGTACAAATGTAACTCCTTGCGCACCCCCATATTTTGCAGATCGATTCTCGCATTATCCGTATCCTTACTTTTTTCGTCAATGTCTAGAATTGTGCCTAATA
>NW_010367138.1:8878-11448 GCF_000414095.1 Morus notabilis | reverse complement strand
TCATTTTAGAATTATAGCTTGTAAAATTTCAAATTTTTAGTCTAGATAGAAGATAGAAGAGATTCTTTGCATTTATTTGTAAGCAAGAAAATGTGTTGTAATCGTCAATGACATGGCATGTCCATGGTAGTGTTATAATAAGGGTAAATTTTGTAATTTATGATCATTTTCTTGTTTGATTTAGCTGTATTTGCTATTTTAATTTGTTACGTTTATGATTCTGAGGATTTGTGCATTTGCAGGCCGCTGATTCTCAGATTGTTTCAGACCATGTTCGTTATTTCCTTCACCAGCACACGTAAGTTAATTAAACTGCTGTTTGGCTTTTTAGATCCTTTGTTAACACACCGGAAGTAATAGTAGTTGGGCTTGGTTGTTTATTGGGTCTAAATACATGTTACTAACGGTTTACTAGTTTTATACATTGACCATGGATGAAGCTGAGATATGTATTCCTTGTTATATGTGAATGCAAGAATTAGTAGCAGCCTTGAATGGATTGGGTGTTAGGTCCCCTATTTTTTTCATGCGCTTGTGTTATTTTTCTTAAATATACTCTTACTGAGAAAATATTTCCTCTATTTTTGTTAGTAAGCTTGATATGAGTTCTTTTTTTTTAATGAATTTTGAGTTTCTTGATAGACTTTTGTATGATTTAGAGATGGAAATCTTGAAGGGGTGTTAGTATATATTGGATTTGAAATGTTTTTGCACATATTTACTGATATTGGACTGAGTTTTTGAAGTGGAAAACTGATTCTGAAGCTATCATGTTGATTTAATCTTTGAATAAGCATTTTGTATGCTTTAAACTTGCTTAAAATGCATATCATGTGTTTGTTGAAATGTATAGTGGTCTTATATGTCTAAAATGCCTACTATGTAAGTGTTCATTGCATGTTTTTGTAAAACATGATTTGTAATATAATTGCCAAAAATACAGATCATGTGTTTGTTTAGACCATGTTTTTTGCTTATTTGAGTGAACTAATATCTTATTTAGTGGACCATTTTTGCTCAGCTAAACTTCCTTTACCTATAAACCTCTCGATAGTTGATAAAAATCCCAGTAACTCATTGGAATTTTAGATGTTTTTGCCCTTTCAAGAGATCTCATTGTAAATTTCCATTCTAAAAAGAAGAAAGCTCTTCTGGTATATTCCTCTTATATACGGTAGCAGTACCATCCCTCCCTAAACTTTAACTTTCTTATTTTTGACTCTTACTTGATAGGTGTTGGTCCAATGAACGATTGCATACAAATTCATAAACAAGAAGCTTATTGTTCCCTTCAGAACATGATCCCAGCAGCATGGCCAAATTCTCATGTCTTGCATTACTGAGAAAATGAACTCATCTTCGAATTCTTTCTCTACCTGAAAGCTTATACTTTTGTCTTGCTTCACAGCAATCCGGGTTGAAAAAGGTATTATGTTTGTTATATTTTTGAGATACTGGAGAATAGTGATATGAATTTTCTGATTTGGTGATTGTTTGTCTGGTTTTATCCTTTTAAGAGCAGTCAGACTCGGTTTCCTTTGCTTTCTAGATTTGGAGAAATTTATTGAATAACATATAGTCCGACATTCTTTGCGAGGAGATTGATAAGAGAGAATCTTCTAGCATATCATTGTTGATTGTGGTATTTCCTTAGTGATTAGACGTCTAGACACGTCTTAGACATGAAGAGTTGGATTTACTCCCATTATCTTAGTTTCATGTAAATATAAATTTTTGGGATATTGATACACTCATTTAGTCAACTATGATCATCAAATATTTTTGTTGCAGAGAGTTTACTACATTATCCTGCAGAGAATATCATGTGTTGGGACTATATGTGAGATGAGGAACTGATAAAATATGTCCTTGGTTTCTTCAAACCTAAAAACATGAGGATTGATGTGGTATCAAAGTCTTTTGATTCAGAAGGTAAGCTTTGTGTGTGTGTGTCAAACGGGTGGGTGGGTGGGTATCAAAGTCTTCTGATTCAGAAGGATTGTGGGTGTGTGTCTTCCTGGTGCTAACCTTGTCAAAGATGTCAATGTAAAGAATAAGATGGAAAAGAACTCAATTGTTGAGGTAATGCATTGATAGATCTCTTTAATAAAAGAACTAAAGTGCTCTTGCTCACAAGTTTTTGCCTTTATAGTAAAATTTGTTCTGCTGTTCACTTGTATGGTTTATCTGGTTTTTTCTTTTTGTGCTTCATTAGTTAATCAATTTATATGTTTTAATTAATTAATTGGACTAATTTTGTGACAGGACAATAGTTGCTTTGTTGGAGGAGATGACCTTTTTGTTGGAGCATTTTGTCAAGATGGATTATTTACTTAACCATTTCATTTGGCTAGACGTTTTGAATATTTTGATATCTCTAGTTATTTCTCTGTATTCTTTACTAGTTTTTAATGTTAAAGTTGTGGACAAATGGTGTGGCTTGTGTTGTAAACATCTTATTGGCAACTTTGTAGATATTGATAACAATTATTACATTGAATGTTTTCATGTTTTAATTTGAATGTTTTTATGTTTTAATTTGAATGTTCGTATTTAGATATAAGATGTTG
>NW_010367138.1:4445-7582 GCF_000414095.1 Morus notabilis | reverse complement strand
TAAAGTGAATGGCGCAAAAACCAATCTGGCGCCAACAATTTTGGCGCCAATTTGTCCATTATTTGCTATTTTTTGTGACGACATAAAGAAAGTCGTCACAAAAAAATGGTTCCAGAAAATTCTGTCCAGATGGCTTTTTTTACGACGACACGTCTCATCGCAAAAAAATATTCCAAAAGATTCTATCAAGGACGATTATTTTTTGCGACGACTTTCTTAATAGTGTCGTCTCAAATAATTGCGGGATTTAATTTTCCCAAAAAAAGGCGGAAACTTTGGCAGTTTCCTGAAAAGTATTAGCGACGACATTTTAACATTGTCGTCGCAAAAAAAAGAACGGGAATATTTGTCAAGAATATTCTTTGAAATATTAATGATGTGAAGAAGAACGACGTCGTTTATCTTACAACTGCGACGACATTTTAATATTTTTTGTGACAACATATTGTCGTCGTAAAAACTGACCTGTATAAATACGGTCGTAGATTGGTTTCCTCCATTTTTTCCGACGTCTCTCTCCGTTTTCTTCCTTCCTCTCCATCCAAAACCGTCACATACCGTCCAAAACATCCGAAAAAAGCTTAAATACTTCATTCTCTCTTCAAATCCTTCATTTGTGGCGAAAAATATTACGAAAAAGCCCAAAAAAGTGGAATTCTTCCTCGCCATCGCCGCCCCTTAATCCGGCCATCGCTGCCCCTTATTCCAGCCGTCGTCGCCTCCCATTTTGCTGCCTTACCGTTATCCAACCCCCGTTGTTTGTGAGTTTGGATTTTGTGAGTTAATATTTTGGTATTTTGTTAATTGATTTTAGCATTTTTGTTATGATTTGTGGTTTTGTTTTAGATTTTGGATTTAATTTGTGGTTTTGGATTTAGAATTGTGAATTATAAATTAGAATTGAAATTGAAATATGTGGTAATTAGCTTGAAATTTGTATGAAATGTGTTTAATGATGATTATGTGATGATTAAAAAATAGACGACCTAATGTAATGAGAAAGAATAATAAATTATATCTTTAATGATTAAAAAAATTAGATAAAAGTTTTCATTAGGATTATATTAATAATTAAATAATTAAATAAACTAATGTTAAATACTTATTATAAAATAATTTGTGAACATTTTCATAAAATTTGTTAAAACTTTATAAATTGTTTGTAGTGGAGATGCCTATGGAGAAGAGTTGGATACATCACATTACGAGGTGAAGAAGTTATTAAGTAAACTGGGTCTGAGCTACGAGGCAATTCATATATGTAAGTATGATTGCGCTTTGTTTTGAAAGCAAAATACTGCTTTGCAGTCTTTTCCAGTATGTAGTACAAGTCGTTGGAAGAGCAAAAAGGAAAAAAAAAAGTTTCGTGAAAAGTACTCTGATATTTCCCTTTGAAGGATGGGTTGAAGTGTCTATATGCTTCCCGTCACACTGCTAAGGAAATGACATGGCATGTGCAGGGGCGTTCGAGGGATGAAGACTTAATGCATCATCCAGTTGATTGTACGGAGTGGAAAGAGTTTGATGAAAAACACTCACAATTTGCACGTGAACCAAGAAATATTCGATTAGGGTTAGCTACTGATGGTTTTAACCCATTCGGGAATATAAGTCTATCATACAGTATGTGGCCTGTTATTATGACTACATATAATTTACTCCCGTGGCTATGTACTAAGGACCCGTACAAGATGTTGACGTTATTGATTCCTGATCGTAATGCTCTTGGGAAGCATATTGATGTGTTCTTAAGGCCCCTTGTGGATGAGTTAAAAGAGTTGTTGGATGAAGGGGTTGTTGTTCGTGATGCTGCTACAAATACGTCGTTCTGGATGCAGGCTGTGTTGCTGATGACAGTTAATGACTTTCCTAGGCGTAGTAGTTTATCTGGTTAGAGTAAAAGACTACTCATAAAACAATACCTACCAATATATAGTATTATGCAATAATCACATAAAAAGAGCTTGACTATATTTATATAAAAGTTGAAAATAAAATATATTGATATGAGGAAGAAATATGATAAAAGAAAATTATTTACACAAATGTATAAAACTTACAAACCATTAGAGAATCAAAACCCAAACAAGCTTACTACACATATAGGATCATCTCTAGCCTCACCCAAGAACTCTAACCTAGCTTGCACATAATTCTCACAAAATTTTAAAGAGAAAATATGAGAACTAAAGCAAGGCAAAAATAAGAGAAAAAGTATCTACACTTAGACTAAAATTCAACAACCTAATCACCTTGACAATGGCCCTATTTATAGAGTTTTTAGGTCATGCCACAAGTAAGAATCAGCAACAAAAATAATAAAGAAAATAAAACAAAAAATGTTTTCCTATTTAATTGAAATTTACAAGGCTTTATTTGGTGAGTAAAAGTTGATTATGGTGGGAAGAAAAACCATCACAAACGGATACAAAGTGATGAATAATCCCAAGTATTGTGCATGAACGGCTAGAGCAGGTGAAGAAAACACCACGTGGCACACTTCGATTCATCCAGGACTGACGCTTGGAGTACGCAGATAAAAACTAGCTTATGACGTGACATGTGGCGCGGGCTAAGTGGCTGAGAGGAAGAATGGCCGACAGCTAGGTCCCACATGGACACGTTGCGGGACTTGGTTGGAAAGCTGCTGCAAGGTGGGACCCACGCGGAGAAGAAAGGAGAACCGCCTGACACGCGCGTGGAGGAGACTCGCCGGGGGAGGGAACAGCTGGGTCCCATGCGAAAATCACCACGTGGCGCGGCTTGGAGGAGTGGCGCGGCTCGGCTGAACTTGGCTCGGCGGACGGCTCGGATTGCTGATGGGCTTCATTTTCTTTTTCTTTTAGTTTTGGCCCAAATGTCTTATTTCCCTACAAAACAAATTTAATTAAATTAAATCAAATACTTCCACAAAAAATTAATTCCATGAAAATATTTAATTAAAGCCAAATTTATTTAACAATTATGAACAAATTAAGTGCATTTTCATGCGCATATCAATAAATTATGAGGTTGAATTGTTGTAGATAGTTAAAAATTATGATTATATTATATTATACTACAATATAATATATATAATTACTATATAATATATAATTATTATAATATTTAATATAATTAAAAAACTATTATTATAA
>NW_010367138.1:0-3885 GCF_000414095.1 Morus notabilis | reverse complement strand
TTTTTTAAGGCAAAAGACAACATACATTTGATGTAGCTGATGTAGTCAGGCATTCTTTTGACTGACTGCTATGCAGCACAAGACATGAGTGCAACCAAACTACGTAAACATTGATGATAAAATGATGCTCTTGCTTTTCTTTTTTTTTTCTTCTTTTTTTTTCTTTGTTTTAGAAAGAATTACAAAATAAAAATGATAAATATTTACAACACATGGCTCAATTCTAAAGATTATTTCTTACCAAAAATCATCCCTCAAGCAAATGTCGCAAGTCAAGCAATGGAAAGGCTGTTTTCTCAACTCTCACAACTCACCAAAAATGAAAACCTTAAACTCAGGAATTTCTCTCAACTAAGTGTGTTAACAACCATCTTACCACAAGGTTTGGCATGTGATCAAAAATAACTCTGGAAATCATTTCTTGGTAATTAAGATAGCAAAAACTGACTCAAACCGAACATTTTGAAATCATACCTAGCAGAAAACCTCGCAAAAATTTTGACCCAAAATAACAACAAGACAAAAATTAATCTTATGCATGAATATGCTCACCACCCCCAACCCAAAATCAAACAGTGTCCTCAATGTCTAAAAATAGATGCAATATGAAGAAGACAGGGAAGAAAACACTTGGATGATGAACATTGGAACAATGCCAAGCCTCCTGAATTGATTCGCCAAAACACACAAACAAATATAAAATCACACAAAAACAAAATGAAAATAAAAGCACACAAATCACTCCAAGCGAAACAAATAAATAAAAATATGATACAAAAGTGTTGGAAGCAAACTTCTTAAGGTTGGTAAACCGGAGCCTCGAGCATGATCTATTCAGCATGGCTCACATGCTTAATGTAATGCTTCAGTCTCTGCCTATTGACTCTAAATACTCTCCCATCACTCGGGTCCTCGACCTCGACAGCACCGTTGGGAAAAACTTGTTTCATCACAAATAGACCAGTCCACCGCGACCTCAACTTACCTAGGTGGAGATGCAGATGGGAGTCATAGAGATGCACCTTCTGATTCGGCTCAAATTTCTTTCTCAGGATCTGTTTATCATGTGTCGCTTTCATTTTTGCCTTGTAGATCCTTGAATTATCGTAAGCATAATTTCTCAGCTCCTCAATTTATGATAGCTGGAGCTTGCGATGAATACCTGTAGCACTAAGATTAAAGTTAAGGGCTTTAATAGCCCAATAAGCCTTTTGCTCAAGCTCTACAGGTAAGTGACAGACTTTTCCAAAGACAAGCCTATAGGGAGACATCTCGATAGGGGACTTATAAGCAGTACGGTATGCCCAGAGAGCGTCAAGAAAACACGAAGACCAATCCTTACGGTCGAGATTTACTGTCTTTTCCAGAATCTGTTTAATCTCCCTATTCGCCAACTCAGCTTAACCATTAGTCAGTAGATGGTAGGCAGTTGAAACCTTATGAATGACACCATATTTTCGCATGAGAGCTTCAAAAGATCGGTTGCAGAAATGAGTGCCTTGATCACTAATGATAACACGTGGAGTACCAAACCTAGATAACACATTTTCTTTCAAGAACTTCACAACTGTTGCATTATCATTAGTTCGACACGGCACGGCTTCTACCCATTTAGAAACATAATCCACAGCAAGGAGAATGTAAAGGTACCCAGAGGAAGGTGGAAAAGGTCTCATAAAATCTATCCCCCAACAATCAAATATCTCTATCACAAGGATTGGGTTCAAGGGCATCATATGGCGACGGGACAAAGCACCTAACTTTTGACACCTCACACAAGAATGACAAAAATCATTAGTGTCCTTGAACAAAGTGGGCCAATAAAGGCCACACTACAAGATTTTTGCGGCAGTCTTCTTCATAGAGAAGTGACCACCACAGGCATTGTTATGACAAAAGTTCAAAACACAAAGAATCTCGTCATCGAGAATGCAACGCCTCATGATTTGATCGGGACGGTACTTAAACAGGTACGGATCATCCTAAAAGAAATTACACACCTCGACCAGAAACTTGCGCTTATCTTATGCACTCTAATCAGAAGGAAGTTCGTCGGTCACCAAGTAATTGACGATGTGAGTATACCAAGGTAGCTTAGTGACCGTGAAAAGATGTTCATCAGGGAAGTCATCTCGAATGGCAGGGGCATCAGTAGAGTCTTTAATGTCCAATCGGGACAAGTGATCTACCATAACATTCTCAACACCTTTCTTGTCCTTAATGGTCAAGTCAAATTCCTACAACAGAAGGATCCACCGAATTAATCGCGCCTTAGCATCCTTTTTTGAAAAGAGATACTTGAGGGCAGCATAATCTGTGAAGACTGTAATGGGTGAACCGATCAAGTACTCACTGAACTTGTCAAGTACGAACACTACAGCAAGCAACTCTTTTTCAATGGTTGAATAATTTGACTATTAAAAAATGAACGCCGCCACCCGCAAGGATCACTTCCCACTTCCATTCATCGACCAAATCCTAGAACGTGTGGCTGGTCATCCTTACTATTACTTTCTTGATGGCTACTCAGGCTACTATCAGATCGAGATCGCATTAGAGAATCAGGATAAGACTACTTTTACCTGTCCTTTTGGTACTTATGCTTTTCAGCGTATGCCATTTGGGCTGTGTAATGCACCAGCCACCTTCCAGAGGTGCATGATGAGATTTTTAGCGACATGGTCGAGAGGTATATGGAAGTGTTCATGGATGGCTTGATCATTTTTGGTGACTCTTTCGACTTGTGCTTTCTCAACTTAGAAGTTGTTCTGACTAGATGTGAAGAGAAAGGCCTTGTGCTTCACTGGGAGAAGTGCCACTTCATGGTACCATCAGGCATAGTCTTACGGCATGTTGTTTCAGAGAGAGGGATTGAGGTTGATTAGTCTAAGATTGAACTTATCTCCAATTTACCCACCCTAAAAACTGTCAAAGAAGTTAGGTCATTTCTAGGGCATGCTAATTTTTATAGGAGGTTCATATAGAATTTTTCAATGATTTCTCATCCATTATGTAACCTCCTAGGCAGAGATGTCATTTTTTGAGTGGATGCCTGAGTGTGAGAATGCCTTCTGAACGCTTATGGCGAAACTGACTTCCGCCCCCTATCATTTAGTCACCAGATTGGAGCTTACCATTTGAGATCATGTGTGACATAAGTAACCATGCTGTTGGGGCTGTCCTAGGTCAGAGAATGGAGGGGAAGCCCTTTGTTGTATACTACGCTAGTCGAACTCTTAACAGCACTCAAATGAATAAACATACGCCAACCCGTCACAGTCCTTGTGGGAACAAGAGCCCATTTCTCATTCTTCACCACTATCACCCCTGATTTCTTAGGCACTACATGAGTTGGACTGACCTACTTACTATCAGTAACTAGATAGATGATTCCTGGGTCCAGAAGCTTCAAGACTTCATTCTTCACAACCTCTTTCATCGTCGGGTTCAGTCTCCTTTGGGGATCCCTTCGTGGATTAACCTCGTCTTCCAAGTTAATGTGATGGGAGCAAATTAAGGGGCTAATACCCTTAATGTCAACAACCGTCCAATCTAATGCCGATTTGTATTCACGCAGCATGTCAACTAACCGCTGCTCTTGAAATGCATCCAGTTTAGACGAAATGATCACATGAAAGATATCACCAGCTCCCAGGAAGACATGTTTCAGATCCTTAGGCAGTTGAGCCAGCTTGAGTCTTACGGTTTCTTCGGTGGATGGTTTTGGCTTTTCTTTCTCTTGACGTAGCTCTTCAAAGCGGGTTGCCAAAACTTAGTTCCTTTACCTTGTGAGTCTTTGAAAATGGCAACGTTGTTGGCCAACTCACAAGGACCGAAACTCTCAGATTCAAAAATGTAGAGAAAATTGTCAAAATCATCATAATT
>NW_010367137.1:0-1246 GCF_000414095.1 Morus notabilis | reverse complement strand
TCTTTTACATTTTCATTCTCACTCTTGAGATTACTCATACCAAACGCCCCTTATATGTTTCTGGCCACAATAACTTTTAACTAATGGCACAACTATAATAAAAATTTGGGTTAATTTCAATAATAGCACTCATGAATAAATGATTATTAATTTTAGCACTCCTTTTGTATACTTTCACAATTAGCATCGACATGTTAGCAAAAGTGGGACCAGACTATTTCTACTTGAGTTAAAATGACAATTGTGCCACATTTCAGTTTTAAAGCCTTGAATATATATTATGAAGCCTTTCATAATTCAAATATTCAAAGTAGAGAGAAGATGAGGAGACCAAACGCGAGAGTGCACAGAGACCAAGAAATCCCAATGACCATTGCCGTCTACCACCTTAAGCACCGACGAACTCACGACAATGAGAAAGCGAGCACCCACGCAGTGAGAACCTACGAACCCAGAATCACGCGACGAGAACCCACGAACCTTCACCGAAGAAATCAATGTCTAACCCAGAAGCACGAACCAAGGAAACCTCACCCTTTTAACATTCTTCGCCAGAGAAGTCAACCACGAAACAGACGTGGACAATGGCAGATTCCGAGACAAAGGTGAAAACTTTGTTGGCTTTTCTTGTTTATTTGTTTTTTTCTTAGGTATTTATTGTTTTTTTCTTTTACCATTTTTTGTCATCTTAGAATAAAAGAAAGGCTTTGGAGGAGGAGATAAAAGCATATAAGGTCAGTTTTTTGAAATTTTTTATTGTCATTGTGCTCCTTATTTGGTCTGTAACTCTGCCTAATGGCCGGTCATATCATTATGACAGGTCAGTAATTGTATTATGACTGGTCATAAGACAGGCACAGCGTGCGGTCATAGTACTATGACCAATGGTCATAATTCTATGACCGGCCATTAGGCAGGAAGGCTCATAGTGTGACTGCTTGACTGATGAGCCTGCGGTCATAGCATTATGACCGTCGGTCATAGTACTGTGACTGCACTATGTGACTTTAATTTTCTTGTGCCCGGCCATCAGTCATAACACTATGAGCAAGCATGCATGAAGGGCGGTCATAGAATTATGATCGTCGGTCATAGTACTATGATCGCTTAATGGTCAGACTCTTAGTGTGTCAGTCATAGTACTTTGGTTAACAACTTTGTTTACTTTTCTTGTTTTTTTTTTTATTGTATTTATTGTTTTTTCTTTTACCATTTTTTGTCATCTTAGAAGAAAAGAAAGGCTTTG
>NW_010367136.1:0-438 GCF_000414095.1 Morus notabilis | reverse complement strand
TTTCTCGCTTAATGTGCTTGCAGTTTGCTCATTTGATATGAGATTTACGCACATGCTATCTGGCTGGGAGGGTTCAACACATGATGCGAGAGTACTTGCGTCCGCGTTAGATCACCCACGGAAATGATTTCCGATTCCGCCACCAAGTAAGTGGGAAAAACACCTATATGTACATCTACACGTAATTCGGAAACTGCATCTAGATTATAAGTGTTGATTGTGATTACTTAAATACATGTAGGAAAATTCTACCTCGTCGACTCAAGCTACGCAAATAACGGATGTTTCATGGCACCATATCGGGGAACAACATACCATTTGCAAGAATATAGGAATCGACGGGGTAGAGGCTTCCGCAGTGAACGTGAATTATTCAACTACACGCACTTCTCCCTGCGTAATGTAATCGAAAGAACATTTGGTGTGTGGAAGGCCAGA
>NW_010367135.1:0-1105 GCF_000414095.1 Morus notabilis | reverse complement strand
TTTTTTACTATAGTATTTTTCTTTCATATACACAACCCAAATTATGACTGTGCAAATAAACACACCCAAGTGTTAATCTGGAATTTGTTTATGAGGCCTTGTTCATTTTACCGATTCAAGTTTTTAATTTTTAATTTTTACAATTAAAAGCTCTTAAAAAATTTCACATTTAACTTTTTTTATACAATTAAAAACTCTTAAAAAATATTATATCTCAATTCAAATTAAAGTAAAGGAATTAATGCGCTTTTTGCAATGGAATCTAGAAGCTAACAGAAATAGTGTATGGGCCTCATTGCGATGGTCTCTTTATTAGTGGGCCTAACTTCAGGTATCAAAGAAAGATACTTAATTTTTACAGAGAGAACCAAAAATACCATAATTAAAATAACATTATTTTATTTCTACTGTAGGTATAAATTTATCTTATACTATTAATAATTTACAAGTTATTTTATTATAACTTACAAATTATTTTAGTAATTTATAGATTATCTTTCATAATTTATATGTTATTTTTAATAGTGACATCAAAATTTTATTTTCTAACATAAATAATAAATTTAAAAAAAATAATAGTTAAACTTAAAATTTTCTTTAATTGTTATTCCAATTTTTACTCCTCTTTGATTTCATTTGCCCATATCCGTTCTTCTCTCTCTCTTCCCACGTGTCCCCGGGAATCCCCAAAGTTTTTGCCGCAGGTTATCATTATCTTTTTTTGGTAGAATGCCGCTAACTATTTTAGCACCATAGTAAATCTGTATGGCCCGTTTAGTTCATTAATTTAAATTTTTAATTTGAATTAAGATATGATTTTATATGAGAATTTCTTATTATAAAGTTAGATGTGACTGTTTCTGAGAGTTTTGTACTGTAACAAAACTCAAATTTTAAACTCGAATCGGTAAAATAAACGGGGCATTACAATATAAAAACTCATTTATTAAGGTCTCATTCATTTCACCGATTCGAGTTTTCAATTCTAAATTTTTACAGTAAAAAGTTCTCAAAAAATGTCACATCTAACTTTTTCTGTTACAGTAAAAAGTTTTTAGAAAATGTCACATCTCAGCTCAAATTAAAAACTCGAATTCACAAAGTG
>NW_010367134.1:0-760 GCF_000414095.1 Morus notabilis | reverse complement strand
GCAGCGCACCCAAACGTGCCCAGCTCCAAAAATACGCGCTGCAGCGCACCAGAGGGGCTGCAGTGTGTCCAAAACGTGCCTAGAGGCTGGATATGCGCTGCAGCGTGCCCAAGGGGTGCTGCAGCGTGCCAAAAGGGCCCAGGAATGTGTCCTACGCGCTGCAGCACGTCTCAGCCCCCTGCGAGTGAAATCCCTCTTCCAAAAATGCGCGCCGCAGCACGTTTTCACGCGGGTTGCAGCGCGCGAATAAATCCCTAGCTCCGAAATGTTGTAGTATAAAAGGAAAGAGATGCCATTTGGAAGGGGAGCCCGAAAAAGTGAAGAAAACATCAAAAGGAGGCCGAAATCCTTCATCTTGGAGGTCCTTGGAAGCTCTTCAATGGATATTGGGTTTTATCTTCTTTCATCTATTTTTCCATGTTGAGCTAGACATTAAATCTAGGACTTGATGTAGTTTTATTTGAACTATGTTTTGAATATTTTATTGATTATTAATTTAATTTAATTTTCAATTCATTTATGTTTCGCTATGCTTAATGCTTTTAATTTATTTGGCCAATGAGTTAGATGATTTTTAGATTGCAAATTTGATGCTCGGGAGAGATTGAATTCTTTATCTAGATTTGAGAAGCATAGTCTAGGTTGTTGTGAGACTGGGAGGAGATCAACGCTTAGATAATCAAATTAGGATTTAGGTCATTGTGAGGCTGGGAAGCGATCAATATTCCTATTTTCTAATTCTAAAGGCGAAGCTTAATTT
>NW_010367133.1:50708-66604 GCF_000414095.1 Morus notabilis | reverse complement strand
TATTGGGTCATGGTCATATAATTTTATGGGAGATTGAAGGAAATAGGCCGCAGGACAAAAAAAATAAATAGGTTAAGTTCTATAATTAGTTAGTAAATAGGTCTAATAGGATTTACATTAAATTAACATTCTTAAAATAAATTAGCATTCTTAAAATCAATGTAAAGCTAGAATTTACGAATAAACACAATATGTATTCTAATAGTAAATTCTTAATTTACTCTGTAAGGAAGAGAAATTGTATTTTGATGGTAAATCCTATAATTCTAGGATTTACATGAAGAAATACAATTTGTATTCTAATGGTAAATCCTGAATTTATTTCTTTATTTGTACATCTATTTATATCTTTTTCATAAGATTTCAGTTTTTCTTTCGGTGATGATGATGTATTTTTTTTACTGTTGTTGTGTATCAATTATTTCTCAATACTGACTTAGTAATTGTTGTTGTTGCTGCTGGGCTCATTTAGGATTTTGTTTTCTTCCATTCGCTGATGTTCCAGTTTATTGACATTGTGTACAAATCCTTTAATAATTTAGTTTGCAGCTAAAAACTTTGCTAAGTTATGTTTGAGTTATTATTGATATATCTTAATAGCGACGAAAAAAAAATACATGAGTCAACTTTTCACATACAATTATTGTTTTCGCAACAACTTGGTTTTTTTTTTTTTTTTTTTTTTGTGGTCCTATTCTTGATTGGTGATTGTAGTGTATTTTTCTGTAATTCCTATCATGTATGAAATGTCTATTATAAGTGATTTTCTTCATCTCTATATATGTGTCATGCTTTGTTAAGTGATTGAACAGTTTCAAATTTTGATTTGAATCTGATTTGTATACTGACTTTTGATTTTTTTTTAAATTACAAAACTGATTACTATCTAACTGATTTGTATTTTGGGTTTTTTAATTTTATTTATTCACTTACTATCTAACTATTTTGTCTATACAATTTTTTGATGAGAATTATTTAATTGAAGAATACGCAGATCCTCTTCTCAGTATGCATTAGTAAAAATTGTGTATCCAATTTTTTTTTTCCTATATAGCAAATTTAATGTAATTAAAAATTTATGTTCATATTTTTGTGATTTGATTGTATTTTGTATTCATTAAATTAGTAGGAATTTCATTTTATTTCTTCTTCCAACTTTCTATCCTCCAATTTATTACCCGTAGGCCTTTCTTCCCCTAATTCTATTAATTAAATATCCGTGCAACCAATCCACTAGTTTTGAACTAAGATTAGTACTACAACGGTAATAAGTAAGAAAGCAACATTCTGCTATTTGACGAAAAGTTATAAAGGATCATTTTGACACTATCTTATATTTCTTTTTGGCTTATAGTGCAAATTTTTTTCCCCCCTCTTATCTTCTCCCTTTTCCACAACTTCCCATGTGCATATATAGGGTACGTTTGGAATTCGTTCTAAAATGATTTTATTTTTTGTATGAAAATGGAAATGAAAACATTTTCAATCTCAGATAGAAATAATTTTTGAAAATGCGTTTGGTAGTTTTATCAAGAGATTATATTCAGTATAAAAAAATCAATTAATATCTCTCTCTGCTCGAGAGAAGAGAAAACATAAACAAAAAATGAAAAACGACTAAAAGTCGTTTTTCATTTCTCTCATTTTACACTAAACTAAAAAATCATTTTCATTTTCATGTTTTATCTTTAATTGTGTCAAACGCCGCTTCTCTCCCGTTTTTATTTTTTCTTTCTCAAAAAACGTGAAAAACAAAAATAAAAACAACTCCAAACACAGCCTTTATATTGATTTATCAACCAGACTTGTTCGCTCCTCCTTTTATTTTTGGTTAATATCACGTGATCCGCAGCATCCGCTCCTTGAAAGCAGAGTAGCTAGTTTACCATCTTCTCTCACTTGACTTTCAAGGAGCGGATGCTGCAGATCACGCGATATTAACAAAAAAAAAGAGAGAGAGAAAAGAGGAGGAGCCGACAAGTCTAGTGGGTAAATCAATGTGATTAGAATCATTTTTTATTTACGTGTATTTTTTGTGAGAGAAAACACTGTAGCGAACCATGAACGATGATTCAAATCATGGTTTGAATCCTCCAACCAAACATCCCCTTATATATGCACATGGGACGTTGTGGGAAAGGGAGAAGGTAGGAATGGAAAAAAAAAGTGCACTATAATCCAAAAAGAAATTTTAAAGATAATGTCAAAATGATCCTTGGAGTCTTCCTTTATTTGCCGTTATATAGTTTTTTATTTGGATGTGTCTTTTTTTACGAGCATATAGATCTATTGTCGATCTTGTCCATCAAGTATTTATATAATTTGCATTCATTGGAGTCTTCTTTTATCATAATAAATTGGGTCACGGTCATATATTTTTTTTATTTGAACAAATCATTCTTAAATGAGCATAAATTGGGTCATGGTCATATATATATTTTTTATTTGGATAAGTCTTTTTTTATGAGCATATATTGGGTCTTGGTCATATAATTTTATGGGAGATTGAAGGAAATAGATATGACTAAAAGGATAATAAAAACAAATAGGTTAAGATCTATAATTAGTTAATAAATAGGTCTAATAGGATTTACACTAAATTAACATTCTTAAAATGTCCCTGTAAATATAGGATTTACGAATAAACACAATATGTGTTCTGATGATAAATCCTTAATTTACTGTGTAAGGAAGAGAAATTATATTCTGATGGTAAATCCTACACTGTAATTTTAGGATTTGAACAAAGAAACACAATTTGTGTTCTGATGGTAAATCTTTGATTTAGAGCGTAAAACATGAATTTACCTTGAGAATACATATTCTATTCTGATGGTAAATCTAGGATTTACAGCATAAAAATGGATTTACCATAAGAATAGTCTAGGTAAATCCAAGACTTATGGTGTAAAACATGAATGTAGAAAGAGAGAGAGAGAAGAGGACGCTTGTAATATACTTTTCCTAATATGTCCTCGCAAGATAGAGCTCTGATAGGACATCTAATCTTGTAAGTTTTTCTTTTTCCTTTTTTTTTTTTTTGGTTTTTCCAACAAAATAAAGACATTGAAATAGTTGCGTAGGAATGACAATCATTGAGAGTACAAAGATGCAGGATGGAGACAACAATCATCGTGGAAGAGATAAAGCTTGGGTGCAAAGATGGCAGCCGTCAAGAGAGAGAAGAGGACGCAAGGGCGTTGGGACGTCAATCGTTAAGAAGAGAGAAGAGGGCGCTAGGGCATTGCTGGAGGCGCATTGCCTGGAGATTGGAGACGTATTGCCTGGGGTTTGGAGGCGCATTGTCTGGATTTGGAGGCTCTTCGTATGAGATAAAAATGTTAATCATGGAGGATTAGAGACTCAGAGTATGAAACTCCAATACTATAATAATAATTAAATAAGAAAATAAAACGAAGAAGAGAAAATGGAGAGATTTAAAGGTGTTCGGCAATATGCTTGACTAGTAAGGAGCACTATGTTGGGAGCTCCACATAAATAGACATTATACGGTACATAATCGAGTAAGTTACCGAAATTAAAATCAAGATGCTTCCTAATACAAAAATAAATACTAATAAAGAAAAAATTATAAATAAAAGATAATTTCCCTAATATTATATATATATATATATAGATTAATCTCAGTGATACTACCTGAATTTTGAGATCATTCTCACTTTATCACTTAAATTTAAAAACTCTCACTTTATCACTTGAATTTCCTTCACCAAATCCTTTGACATCTATTTCGACCGTTTCAACGCCTGTGTGTTTAGAGAGTTGTTAGCTTATTGTTATAATCACTGTTTTCAAAATGCTAAATATATGATCAACAATGATAAATTGATTATCAATATTTGATTATTACAGAATTCTGTCTATATATATTCTTAAATATACGTGAACATTTAAATAAGTTAAATGATTGACGATGCACAAATAGGAGGTTAACTATTCAAGTTAATTACTCAAAAAAAAAAAAAAAAAAAAAAAAAAAAAAACAAATGAAGGAATATTAATAGGCCTCTGTGCTAACGAAAAATCCAAGAACAAGCCACGAAATTAAGCTCCCAAGTCAACACGAAAAATTATCATATTGAATGAAGAGTAATTAAATAAAATAATTAAAAAAAGGAAGCATTGTTGGAGAAAATTAATATTATATATAGTTATAAACTCGATCAACTTCTCTCTGATCGTCCTTCTTTATTTGCTGCCATTAGATAGTTATCAAAATTTAGGTCCTCAAAATCTTCTTCCCAGCAAAAATAACAACAACAACAACAACAACAACAATAATGAAACAAACGAATAAATAAATAAAATATTCAGACTGAATATTTCCCTATAAATTCAAAGATGGGTTATGGCTTCATTCATCCTAGTCTATCAAAGCTTAAAAGCAAATTAAGTCCTTTCACGTAGATCATCAATATTCTCATTCATGGCCAGCTCAACGGCGCCCAGATCGATTATGTGCCGCCGCCGGTAACCTCCCTCCGGGTAAGGCAGCCGGCACACAAGGTCAGCAGTGAGTACATCGCCAAGTACAACAAAGCAACAGAGATCATGCGAAATCTCCCCCCATCCGACCCCCGGAATTTCATGCAACAAGCAAACATCCACGCCCTCTACTGCGATGGCCCAGACGGTGACAAAGACGGCCTCGGCAAATATATTCAATTTCTAGTCCACAACAGTTGGCTCTTCTTTCCCTTCCACCGCTGGTACGTCTACTTTTACGAGAAAATATTGGGTAACCTCATAGGTGACCCGAACTTCGCCTTGCCCTTCTGGAACTGGGACCATCCGGATGGGATGCAAATACCGGACATGTATACCGACGAATCATCCGCGTTGTACGACCT
This sequence comes from Morus notabilis, assembly GCF_000414095.1. Taxonomy (NCBI): domain Eukaryota; kingdom Viridiplantae; phylum Streptophyta; class Magnoliopsida; order Rosales; family Moraceae; genus Morus; species Morus notabilis. Next base: position 61,733 of record NW_010367133.1, on the reverse strand, counting down.
AAACCGAAGCACCGCTCACCAGCCGCCCACTACCGTCGACCTCGACTATCATAACGGTAAAGCTCCTAAGCCCCGCGAGGAACAAGTGGACGATAATCTCTACGGCGTCATGTACAAGAATATGGTTTCTGGAGCGAAACTCCCGTTGCTTTTCTTCGGCTCCCCGTATCGTGAAGGAAGCACGACCACGCCCGGCAGCATCGAGAAGCACCCGCACAACTGTGTCCACATCTGGACCGGCCATGAAATAACGCCCCAAACGCCGCTGGGCGAGGACATGGGCGCCTTCTACTCTGCAGGTAGGGACGGAGCCACTTAATTAGCGCTAGCTTGAGAGTTCCATTAAATTATAGTACATATGACATTTTTTAAGAAAAAAAATGGTAAATAGTGTGTGTATATATATGTAAATAGTGCATATATATATATATTTTGAAAACATCATATAATACAATAAAGTAAAATATAAAATATCATTTTATAAACATCATATATATAAAATATAAAAACTGGTTCAAAACACCCCCTAAACTAATATCATTTCATAGATATCTTCTAAACTGTTGATTTTGTGTCAATTTATCTCTCAAACTTTTAAAATATCAAGCGACAAGATAACACAAAAGTAATAATTCTATAGCAAGTAACTAAAATCAATAGTTTAGGGATATTTATATAAGTATAAGTAGTGCCATATCCTTTTTTTTTTTTGTAAGTTTTATAAGCTTAGGGGACATTTTGAACTAAGGTCAAATATTTAAAGGGGTGAAACAAACCCTTTTCGAAATTCAATAAATGTCTTGAAATAAAGTACAAAGTTCAACGGATATTTATTTACATGCTAACACTTTTCAGAACTTCAATTTGGAGTCTCGAGCTCTTAACCTATCTCATCCATATCAAATGAATTAGCGTGCATAAAGATACATAAAGATTATGAGATTTGTAATGTATAATCTAGAATCTATAATCTATCTATAACTATAATAAAAAGCATAATGCATTTACTATTCATCTACATACAAAAGCACTAATTAAGGTTTGGTCAAGTTATTTAGTCTTTTTGTGGGTTTTTATTACTTTTCTAACTTTTACCTCTCGTTTTTTTTAAATCCTTTCTTTTACTTTTTCTTTTTTATTTTCATCCTCAAGCTTATTTATTTCTTCAATTTAGTCATTTTTGACTATTTTATATTTTTTTCCTTAAATTTTATTTTCTTTTTTGTTTTCGTCCTATCATCCTAAAACTCATTTATTTCTTCATTTTGTCTCTTTTTTATTTTTCAGGAGTTGAATTGTTGAAAATTGTTATATAATATATTAATAATGGAATCATTGTTAATAGGTTACTAAATAAATAATTAATAATTTATATATCTATTATATAATATATTAATTAGTAAATAGTTGATAATTAATAAATAAATAGTAACTAGCAAGATAGTTAATATTAAATTATAACTATTAATTGTGTAATATACTAATCAAATAATTATTGATAATTAGTAATTAATGAATACTTAAGGAATAATTATCAAAAATTGATCATGTAATATATTTCAAATAATAGGCTATTAATAAACATTAGTAACTAATTAACTAATTATTTAATCATGTAATTAAAAGTTCATTATTTACTTACTAAATAGAATACATATATTATTAATGTACTAATTATTTTTTATTAATACACTAATTAATTCCTTATAAACTAATAACTATGTGTAAATTACTAACACAGTAATTACTTATATATTGATTACTAATTACTGTTTTGTAATTATTTAGCATATTGATTAATTTTGTATTAATTTAATTATTAATAAAGTCACTAATGATAATATATCAATTATTACTTCTTTTATCTTTTCTTTTTTCTACCTCTTTTTCTTTCCCAACGATTTGTATAATTGTTATTTCAAATAAGTCACGCGCGCGAGTATTATTTAAAATTTTGATCTAACTCAAATCCCTGATAAATTTTGTGACTCCGTAGGCCGAGATCCCATCTTTTTCGCCCACCACGCCAATGTCGATCGGATGTGGAACATTTGGAAGACATTAGATGGCCCGAAGAGGAAAGACATCACGAAGCCGGACTTTCTAGACTTCTCGTTCGTGTTCTACGACGAGCACGCCCAGCTTGTTCGTGTCAAGATCAGAGATTGCCTCAACACCGAGGTGCTCGGCTATGTTTATGAAAAGGTCGAGCTTCCCTGGCTCAAAGAAAGGGGCATGCCCCATACCAGACTGGCCGTGCCGCGTAATCCTAATGTGAGGAAGGTGGAGCTCACCGATTTCCCCATAACTTTGAAGGGCTCGGCAGTTACTATAGTGGTGCCGAGGCCGGCGAAAAAGGCGAGGAGCAAAGAGGAGAAGGAGGAGGAAGAGGAAGTGTTGGTGGTTGAAGACATTAGTTTCGATGGAATATTGCGTGTGAAGTTTGACGTGTACGTGAACGACGAGTATGCACCTGGTCCTGCCAACGCCGAGTTCGCCGGATGCTTCGCAAACGTGCCTCATAAGCATAAACATGGTGGAGATCACCACCATATCCACAAGGTTTCGCTTAATCTTGGGATAACGGACTTGTTGGATGAGATCGGAGCCGACAATGATGACTCCGTATTCGTCACTTTCGTGCCGAATAATAGTTATCCGGTTACCATTGGTGGCATCAAGCTTGAGCTGCTTTCTTAAAGTTCGGGTTATAGTGGAAAATGTTTGCAAATTATTTTCAATTAATAAACAGCCAACTAATATGACTACGTACCGTTAATGTCGAAGTTGGCCTCATTATGCAAGGTTTGCGTGTTGCTTTGTACTCGTGTGATAATAAAAAGTGTGCTTATGTATGGAAAAATAAAAATGTGATCAATAGTGATTTCTGAATGCTCAATAAAAGTATGTTTCTGTTTAGCTATATATATTCTTGGTTGAAGAAAATTTAACAAAAAAGCCTTCTCCACTGCAGTGGTGTCGTTTCCTGGGATTGTTGTCGTTTCTAACGAGTTGAACTCATGACCCAGATATGTTTGTATGACTAGAGTGGATGAACCGTCATTATTTAACATTTTGCCATCTTTGACTGAATGATGAAGAAGCCCTAGTTAGATTAAGCCCTTTTAGACTCGTAGCTTAAGTCGGAAATATCCCTTATTCCTGTCCCTTTTTGTGTCCCTTAATAATAATATGAAATGTCATGAATTAGAAATTGTTGTTGGCAGAAACGACATGATGTATATATGTAGGGAGAATGGCCTGAGGGGGTTCGGATTTAAAAAAACACCTCTCTCCTCAAAACTTGTAATTTCGACCAAGAATAGTAAAAAACCCTCTTAGTGGATGTAGCACTACATTGGAGTGAACTATTATAATTCCTGGTGTTGTTATTTTTCTTTTGAGTCCACGAATCTTACCTCTAATCAACTCACAAATCACCAAGAAACTCGTTACAAATCTGTTAACTAATTTTAACCGTCAACAATATATATATATATATATATTTTTTGTTATTGTGAATTTGATATTGACATTGTGATACTGATTGATTGTGAATGTTGAATACTTGAATGTGCTGAAATTGTTTTTTTTTTTTTTTTAATACTGAAATACAAATTAAATGCTTATGTCGTACGTCTACAAAATCTGAAATATGGCCATTGTGTTTTACTGATTTTTGTGTTTGATTGAAATTTATTGTTATGAATCTAAGTATTAAAGGATTATGGCTGCGGGTGGGTGAACGTCTTGAAATTATTCCTGAGAATACGACTATACATGAACAAGCCCAACCTACACCCACCAAAAACGAAGCTGAACCTAAAGAAACGCAGACTGAAGAAAGGGGTGGGAAAGAGACTGAAGAAGGGGGCAGGAAACGGACTGAAGAAGCGGGTGGGAAACGAAAGAAGTCAATGGTGTGGGAGCACGTGAAAAAATTGCCTGGGACAGGACGGGCTAAGTGTAACTATTGTGAGAGACATTTACAACTGAAGTACCAACCACCATCTCGTATAACAGTTGCGAGAGACATTTACAAATTTTACGCGAAAGAGAAGAAAAAATTGAGTGGTCTTTTGGGCAAACGTAGAATGGCTATTACTACAGATACGTGGCGATCAATCCAGAATATCAATTATATGTGTTTCACAACACATTTTATTGATAATGATTGGACGTTGCACAAGCGAATCATATACTTCTTCACGGTCCCTAACCATAAGGGGGAAACCTGTTGGGATTTGTTTCCCAATTTGTGTATTGATTGTAATCGGATTTGATTGGCATTATTTTGGGAATGTTTTACTGGGATGATTGCGTTTGGAAATGTCTTTGCAGCTGGCATATTTCCTTTGGCATGTTTCAAAAAATCCAGAAACTTGTTTTAGTTTCTATTTTTCTAAGTCAACTATTGATTCAAAGATGAAAAATTGATTTGATTGATTCTTGATTGAGATTTCATAGCTGGATGATCTTCCTCTACCTCCTAAGAACGTGTCCAGGTTCATATATCAGTTTTGAGAAGATTTTAGAATTAAAAGAAGATTGATTCGCCTGGTTTTGACAAAGTTGGCCGTAACAGCTATGTTGCAGTGTTGTTGCAACAAGATCTGCAACAGATGTGGTTCAGTGAATTAATTGAAGATGTGTCAAGCTATTCACAGCTTGTTTATTTATTAAAAGAGTCTCTGGAGTAAAAAAAATGTCTCTTGATGAGTTTTTTGCTGGGTTGTGAGACAGGGGTGAGCACTTGTATTGAGTAAGATGATTTGAGTGGTTTTCGGGAGAAAAACTTTGTTGGAGGGATTCCAATGTTAAAAAGTCGAGGGGATCTCGATGTTCAAGTCTATTGGAAAATTGCAAGTTCATAGGCGTCTTCTTAGAGGGGGAGTCTCGGGTAGATTAAGTCCAATTGAATTATAAAAGAGTTCTTAGTGGTTTGTTCATCATCTGGGCGTGGCCCCGTGGAGTAGGGTGTTACCAAACCGCGATACCATTTCTCTCGTGTTCTTTTATTTTATGTCTCTACATTATTCATATTGTCTTATAAATTATTAAAAGACTAAAACCGGTACTAACAATTGGTATCAGAGCGGGTCATTGACGTGTTTTTCAGTGAGGTCCTAGTGTACTGGTTGATTTTACAGGAATGGATGTCTTGAGAGAGGGAAGATTTGTGAACAAAGCACCGCTTCTAGAAGGTATCCCCCCTATTGGAAGGCTCGCATGAAAGCTTTCATTAAAGCTATTAATGAGAAGGCATGGCGATCTATCTTAACCGGATGGACTCATCCAACATCTAAAGATGATGAAGGTAATACCGTCCTTAAGGCAGAAGAGAAATGGTCCAGCGATGAGGACAAGCTAGCAAACAGTAATTCAAAAGCATTGAACGCCATTTTCAATGCTGTGGATGTTAATCAATTTAAATTGATTTTCACGTGTGAAACCGCAAAAGAAGCTTGGGACATTCTTCAAACTGCGCATGAAGGTACGGATACTGTGAAGGCTTTAAAGCTTCAAATGCTCACAACTCGCTTTGAACATTTATGAATGGAGGAGGATGAGTGCATTGCCGATTTCAACTCAAAGCTTTGTGATATTGCCAACGAAGCCTTCGCCCTTGGAGAAAAATATTCTGACGCCAAATTGGTGAAAAAGACATTGAGATCACTTCCGACATGTTTTGCTTACAAAGTGACAGCCATCGAAGAAGCAAAAAACGTGAAGAAGATGAGACTTGATGAACTCATAGGTAATCTTCAAACCTTTGAGATGAACTTTAAGGCTAAAAAGAAAAGTAGAGGCATTGCTCTTAATGCAGATTATGATGAGATGTCCACCAAAGATGAGACTGACGAAGATGAGGACTTGAGTGAGTCTCTTACTTTACTCACCAAAAAATTCAATGAAATACTGAGAAAGATCAACAAGAAAGGGAGATTTGGAGAGAATTCAAAGAACAAAAATTCTCAAAAGAAGAATTTTAATTCTCAACGGTTTGAAGAGAAGAAAAGAAAAGAGGGAATACAATGCCGAGAATGTGAAGGATTTGGACATGTTCAAGCGGAGTGTGCAAACACTCTCAAGAAGAAAAATAAGGCTGCCACGGCATCATGGAGTGATGATTCAGATGAAAATCAAGAGGATGCAGATGATCACACTAGCAATTATGTGGCTTTCACTGTAAGAAATGAATTCTCAAATAAAAATTTATTTTTCACTGATAATGTTGTTACAAAGTCTATTGCAATAGCGTCTGCAACAACCTTTGGTGGAATTGTTGATGATATAGATTTCGAGGATGAAACTGAAGATGACAGTGACGATGATGACCTAAGCCTTGGGAAGATTCAGGAGGCTTATAAGAAGATGTACAACAAATGGCTTGTTGTATGCAAACAAAACAAATCGCTTGAAGATGAAGTTGGTGTCTTAACAAAGGAAAGAGATGAGTTGAAGAAGGTTGCAACAAATTATGAAATCTTGGCAACAAAGCATCAAGGAAAGCTTGCTGAGACCAGACTCGAATTGGAGCAGATCCAGAAGAATTTAGGGATGCTAAACTCTGGCACATCAAAATTGGATCACTTACTCTCACAACAAAAAACTTGTGGTGATCATTCAGGCCTTGGCTACAAGGGTCAAGAAATTTCTGGGAAGACTGTCTTTATGAAAGGAGCCGCCAGTACTATGATGCAGTCTTTTAAGAAATCTCAGGTAAGATTAGACAAGAAGTTTGTTGTAACACGGCAAGCAACAAACAGGTTCGTTCCTATCTGTCACTATTGTAATTTGCCTGGCCACATTAGACCTAGATGTTACAAATACTTGAATGCTTTAAAAAGAGGTATGATTATTAATCCATCAAATTTCGCATTCACAAGAAGGACACCTAAAGCAAAGATTGATGTGCAAAATAAATTTCCTAGACGTGTGTGGGTAAGGAAATCTGATTTAAGGTGTCTTGGGGCTTATACTTCTTTTAGAGCATGTACTAATAAATCTGAGTATTGTGGTAATGGTTACTTCAAGTTTTTGATAGGTGATAAAAGCAATATGCATCGGAGAATACCATATTCAGGGGGAGTATGACTCGTGCAGGATTCAGGGGGAGCAATTTGCAGGAAGGTGTTACTCATTTTCTATGATGTTTGGCTTATTTTTGTCAAAAAGGGGGAGTAAGTAGTCTAGAAACTTGATTGGTGCAAAAAGTATTGTGTTTTAGTTGCTATTATTAGTTTTGCCAAAACAATGCCAAAGGGAGAGATTGTTGGGATTTGTTTCTCAATTTGTGTATTGATTGTAATCGGATTTGATTGGCATTATTTTGGGAATGTTTTGCTGGGATGTTTGCGTTTGGAAATGTCTTTGCAGCTGGCCAGTTTCCTTTGGCATGTTTCAAAAAATCTAGAAACTTGTTTTAGTTTCTATTTTTCTAAGTCAACTATTGATTCAAAGATGGAAAATTGATTTGATTGATTCTTGATTGAGATTTCATAGCTGGATGATCGTCCTCTGCCTCCTAAGAACGTGTCCAGGTTCATATATCAGTTTTGAGAAGATTTCAAAATTAAAAGAAGATTGATTCGTCTGGTTTTGACAAAGTTGGCCGTAACAGCTATGTTGCAGTGTTGTTGCAACAAGATCTGCAACAGATGTGGTTCAGTGAATTAATTGAAGATGTGTCAAGCTATTCACAGCTTGCTTATTTATTGAAAGAGTCTCTGGAGTAAAAAAAACGTCTCTTGATGAGTTTTTTACTGGGTTGTGAGACAGGGGTGAGCACTTGTATTGAGTAAGATGATTTGAGTGTTTTTCAGGAGAAAAACTTTGTTGGAGGGATTCCAATATTAAAAAGTCGAGGGGATCTCGCTGTTCAAGTCTATTGGGAAATTGCAAGTTCATAGGCGTCTTTTTAGAGAGGGAGTCTCGAGTAGATTAAGTCCAATTGAATTGTAAAAGAGTTCTTAGTGGATTGTTCATCCTCTGGGCGTGGCCCCGCGGAGTAGGATGTTACCGAACCGCGATATCATTTCTCTCGTGTTCTTTTATTTTATGTCTCTACATTATTCATATTGTCTTATAAATTATTAAAAGACTAAAACCGGTACTAACAAAACCATTAGTAGGGAGCTTAAGACATGCTTCAAAGAGTGGGGAATCAACAAGGTCAGTACAATAACAGTTGACAATGCAAGTTCCAATTATTAAGCTTTGAATGCTTTGAAGAAAAAGCTGTCCACTATGGATCGAGGTATGTTACTGGACGGGAAGTTTCTACATTTGCGTTGTTGTGCCCATATTATCAACTTGATTGTGAGTGAAGGCCTTAAGGACATTGATGAGTTTGTTGCTAGCTTAAGGACATTCACTGGGGACAAGATGGAATGCCACTTATTTGATGCTTATTACGGCTATGAAATTTTGAAAGGGGTTTGATCGGATGATTGGTGATGGTAATTATGATAACTACTTCAAGGAGATTGATGTGACAACCGGGAGAGAAAGAGATGGACCGCCCACCGGTTATGATTGGGAAAAGGTGAAAGAATATGTTGAATTCCTCGAGGCATTTTATGATGTTAAATTGATATGTAGTGCGTCAAGTAATGCGACATCAAATTTGTTTTTTCGTGATATCTTTGAAATTGAGCAAATGTTAAATGCGATGATTGCGGAAGTAGCTGAAAAGCCAGGGTTATTACACATGGCTTTCAAAATGAAAGAGAAGTTCAACAAATACAGGGGAGATATCGATGATTTCGATGATGTCTTGGTTTTGGACACATTTTGAAGACAATCATTGATGCTTCATTTGAAGACAATCATGACACATTTTGAAGACAATCATTGATACTTCAAAGTTTTGGACACATTTTGAAGTTCTTTGCACCCTAGGATGGTCGAGGCATTGATGTGCACAAGGAATTGGTTGTTGGCTGATCGTGTGAAGACAATCATGACCGAGGAATGCAAAGAGGAGGTACAGAACTTAGAGGAATCCGAGGCAGTCGTTGCAGGTAATTTTGTTTGTTCTTGTCCTTGAATGTCAAAGTTATCATCATTCACGTTTTAACGTATTTTGTTCTTTTTCAGAGGTGGAGTCACTTTTTTCTAAGTTGGATGCTTCATTAGGATCAACAGCTATTGACATTGATTGATTATAATACGGCAGAAAATCTTGATGTTTTCTACTTTTATGTGTTTTGTACATTGCTTTTTTTTTTTTTTTCCCTTTTTTCGTTGACTATTTCTTGGGACTTTGTTATTTATTTGGACTTCATTAGTAATCCTGTTGTATGTTGTGTTTGTTTAGAGTTTGGACATTGAATTATGGATGACTGTAATAGGATTATAACTGTTTCTATTATCACCTTAAGAAAATTATTATGAATCTGATTCATCTTTTAGTTCCTATGTTACCAATTAAGAAGTGTATTAACATATGATATGTTACTAAATACTTGATTAGATGCTTTAATCTATGCGTAACTTATATTTACAAGAATTTACTTTAGTCTGCAGCAAAAGAGGGCTTGTCATTTTACTTGTTGACTTGACATCATTGGTTAAAATTTTATTGACGGTAATGGTTTGTCAACAATGTCTAAGGAATTGGGACTAAGAGCCTGTTTGGGAGAGCTTCTTAAAAGCAGCAATTGGCTTTTTAGGTCTAAAAGCTACTTCTGGAAGTGTTTGGATGATTTGTCATAAATGTTTTGACTTTTCAGAAGAGCTTTCAGTCAAAGTCAGAAAATGTGACTTCTAAAAAGTACTTCTGAATAGACTTTAAAACTTGCACCAAAGTTTAATTAAGGTATTATAAACTTAATTTCAATACTTTTATTGCTTATTAGAAAATTAAAAAAATATTTTGATCCATTAAACTCTTAGTTCTAAATACTTACTGAAAAGCCACAGCTTTTACTTTCCTTCTTCTACTGGCTAAAAGCAAAAGCAAAAGTCTGCCTAACGGGCCCTATTCCAAGCTTTCTTGCTGTGTGCAATGAAGTTCCATTGTTATTTCTGCGACTTATCATACTTCTGCATATTTTGATCTAGTATGCATGTCCAAACAAGTTAAGCCTCCCATTAGTAGATAAACCTCTTATCTAGAAAGAGTTGGTTTTCCAATTTGGTATGTAATTTGAGTTGGATTAATTGATTCGAAATGCATATAGAGTCAAGTATTCAGTCTTTTCGTCTTATCATTTCTAGCCACTCATCATGAGCAATTCATGTTCTTGATAAATTGATTCTAGGTATATGCATTTTCTGATAAAGAAAAGGATGTGCTCTGCAAGTCTAGGTTTCGGCCTCCGTCCGATTCTACATTTGGAAGACGGTGAGGTTGAGTGGCTTGGACTGAATGCTTACATCCAAATGCTGAAGAAAAAACAGTCGCGGCATAAAGAGCTGCTGTCTTTATTAACGTCTAAATTGTCGGCTCATAATTTATCTGGGACTAGATCAACTCATCTAAACTACGCAATTGATGCTTCATATTCATCTTTAATGTGGAAAATCAAGTATTAGAAGATTCTACGAGGTATGTGACTTGTTGCATCATAATCTGCATTCACCGATATGATATCTCCTTTCTTACACAAATATTTCACGCCTGATATACTCACAATCATGTTTTAGACAATACACAGATAGCCACGGTGAATTATTTGATGAAGTTTACATATTACTTTACACGGCTCCTGGTGTTGCTTTAGGCTTTGAAATGTTCAGTTTATCTGTTAGATCTCAATTCTTTCTTGTCTGTATACCGTGACGCTTTTTGTGGAACCATACTTGAATCTGTACAAGTTGTATATTGGTGCTATGCAGGTCAAACTTTGGATTTCTTTTTCTTCATAGTTCAAGGATGCTTTGGGAGACAATCTCAAGGGGGAAAATTTTCCAGGTATAAATTATTCTTTGAACTTCGAATTTCCCAACAAGGAATGTTGGAATTCTTTTTTTCTTTTTTTTTTTTTTTTTTTTTTCACTTTTTCCTTGGCTTTTCAA
>NW_010367133.1:41713-50118 GCF_000414095.1 Morus notabilis | reverse complement strand
TTCAGAAAAAAAAAAAAAAAAAAAAAAAGGTCAATATTAATTACTTTGGTGTAAATTGAAACCACTGTTTACGTACGAGTAAATTCATGACCAGAAACATAAAAACTCAGCAAAATCTACCAAAAATCATGACAAGAACATTTACCCTCCTTAAAATGATGAAATCTGCTCCCATCCCTCACTATAATCTCTCTCTCAAACACCTTTGAGATAATCTTCGTCACCTCATGACAATCCTCACAAACTCTTAAATTCTTCACAACTCGAATGCAGTCCCCAACCCCGGTTACCAACAATCCATAAGCAATTGCCAGCCTCTCACTATGTTCTATTATCACGGTCTCTTTTTCTTCTTCCCCTATGTCATGCAAAACAGATGAAATGTTCGGAGTGTAGCCAGTTTTGGCTACTAGAGTTGTGATCAGTTCAAGCATTTTGTATATTTCCGCAACACGTTCATGGTCTCTATCACCTGCGACAAATTTGTGAACTTTCCCCTGAGCTTCTATCAAGCTCCAACCAACAGCTTTATTGGTGTTTCTCTCAGACATTAACCTCCGAACTCTAACAACTTCTTCCCATTTTCTTGCTTTAGCATATACACCGGATAATTGCACGTAATGCCCTCCATGGTTTGGATCCAATTGTATCAACTTCTTACCAATCTTTTCTCCCAATTCTATATGTCCATGAAGCTTGCAAGCACCAAGCACTGTTGCCCACAAAACGGGGTCTGGTGAAATTTTCATATTTTCAATCAAGTCGATGGCTTCATCAACAAGCCCAGAGCGACTCAAGAGATCAACCATGCATCCATAGTGCTCCATTTCAGGCTCAATCCCGTAACTCTCCCTCATTAACTTAAAATAATGCCTTCCCTCTCTTACCACCCCCGCTCGGCTGCAGCCACTCAAAACCCCAACGAAAGTCACGCTTGCAGGGGCGAATCCTTTGTCTATGAACTCTTCAAAGAGCTTGAGCGCTTCTTTAGCAAGTCCATGTGCAGCCAAACCGCAGATCATAACATTCCATGTCCAAACTTCTTTCCGGCGCATACTGTCGAACAACAGCTTAGACTCTTCAATGCATCCACATTTCGCGTACATGTCTATTAGTGACGTTCCAAGCGAAGCGGTAATTGGAAAATTCATCGAATACACGAGCGAATGAACTAACTTGCCACGATCAAGCAAGCCCAATTGTGCTGAAACCGAGAGAACCGACACCAATATTGCCTCATTCAACCTGAGTCCTGTATTTGTCACAGCCCGAAAGCAGTCCAACGCTTCTTCTAGGTACCCATTTTGAACATAACCCATCACCATCGTACTCCACGAAACAACATCTCTTTCGGGCATTTCATCAAACATATTCTCCGCAACACCAATCTGCCCATCTCTCACAAAGCAAGCCAACATAGTATTCCAAGTAACCAAATCCCTGACGTGGGAATTCTCCTCAAACACTCGTCTCGAACATTCCAGTCCACAAGAACCATAGTAGAAGTTAATCAAAGCGTTCCTAATGAAAACATCGCAACCAAAACCAAGTTTCACGACATGGGCATGAATCTGAGCTCCTTCAAACAAAGCCAAGGCCTTGCAACAAGCCTGAAACACGAAAGTGAAAGTGTGGTTGTTGGGTTTGGCGTCGATCTTTCGGAGAATCAACGAGTAGAGAGTGATGGTTTGGCGGGGGGATTCGCTCTTGGCGAAGCAGCGGATCATGTTATTGGTGACGAAAACAGAAGGGTGAGTGAAGGATCGGTAAATGGCGAGGGAATAGTGGAGTGCTAGGGCGGATTGAGATAGAGCGAGAGAAGCGAGAAGGTGGGACATGAGTTTGCCATTGTTGGTCTGGCCGAGGACGATGATTTGGGCGTGGGATTGTTTGATTTGGTCGAGAGAAGAAAGCTGCTGAGGAAGACACAGAAGAGGTTTTGGTGTGGGTTTTGGTTTGTAAGCGAACATAAAGAAGAAGAAGAAGAAATGCAAAACCATGCACAGCTAATAAATAACACTAGCTACAAGTGTATGAGCTATTTTTACGATGAAGAAGTCTTGAATCACCTTGCAAAGATCAGAACCATCAGGTTTCAAGTTGAGATGAATAAACAACATACAGAGAAAACGACAATATTATTGGAAACGACAACAAAATAATAAAGGGCACAAGTAAGATACCAGAGCAATCTGCAAAAGATCATAACATTTTTCAAAAAATAAAAAATAAAAAAAATAAAAGACCATACCGTGACACGAATTAAGACAAATAAAAAAAAAATGGTCAAACACGGCAGAAACCGGAAAACGACAACAAGAGAATAAAGGGAAGAAAAAACGACAAGAATAGCAGAAACGACACTAAAAGGAAATATTTCGTGTAGTTTTTGGAGTCATTGGAAGGCAGCAAGTATATGGAAATATTTTTATTTTAGTAATAACAGAGAAGCTTGTAGACAAATTAGTTAACTAATTATTATATGTGAATTCTGGTCAGGCACCAAAAAAAAGGAAAAAGAAAAAACTATTGGTGAAAACGACAGCAATCTTGGAAACGATACATCACAAGGAAAACGACACAAGAAAACAAAGGGCATGACAAGAGGAGATGACTACAAAGGAAGAAAAACACAAGACATCAGCTTGGAAACTGGAAAAGCCGAGCGAGCAGGGATATTTTTTAGTTTTCAGCCAGTGGCTCTTTGTTCCCCTAGTACGTACTTTTTGGTACACATTGTTTTTCATTTGACACTTGCTCTTATTCGCTTAAGAAATTTTCCTAAGGCCATATGAACGCGTTTATAATTCGTTCTAAAATAATTTTATTTTTTATATGAAAATAAAAATAAAAACGTTTTCAATCTCAGACAGAAATTATTTTTGAAAATATATTTAGTAGTTTTATTAAGAGATCATTATTTTCAGTATAAAAAAATCTATTAATGTCTCTCTCTCTTTCTCTCTGCTCGAGAGAGAGGAGAAAACGAAAACAAAAAATGAAAAACGACTAAAAATCATTTTTTATTTCTCTCTCATTTTACACTAAATCAAAAAATCATTTTTATTTTCGTTTTTTATTTTTATTGCACCAAACACGTTTTCATTTTTTCTCGAAAAACATGAAAAAAAAATGAGATCAATTCCAAACACGGTCAACATGTCAGTCAACGCTGTGTTTATCTCTCGCTTGTACTTCCTTTAATTTCACACATTTTATTTGAGCACACAATTAATTTACTTGGTGTTTGAATAAAAGTTTTGTACAGAAAGATATTTGGGAATCATAGCTGAAGCACTAAATTACTGGTAATATTTAGCTAATAGAGACGGTATGAGACTTTTGTTACATTTTCGTTTAACTAAATTACTGGGAACTGATTCATTTGCTATATTATACATTTTCGTGTAGTTTTTGGAGTCATTGGCAAGCAGCAAGTTGATGTTAGCAATATTAACAGAGAAGCTTATAGACAAAGTGAACTAATCATACATACATATATATATATATATATGAGTTTTAGTAGTTAAGTTTCCATCAGTGATTATCTCTAAGTATAGAAATTTAATAACGTAGAATGATAAAAGTCTAATTTCATTAATTATCATTAATTTTTTTGAATTAACTATTCAATTTATTATAACCGTCAGATTAATATCTTGTGGTTAAAATAATAATATTCATTGATGGTAGTTAAACAAGTCACTTGACACTTAGGATGTTTCTCACAAGAAATTTCCCCGGCGTCCAATCAAGAGAAATATATTGGAGGTGGAAGTTACAAAGTGTCATTCAATGTTGTATTTTTGTCGGATCACCTGTTATAGTTCTATAGTTTCACATGCTATCTAACTTAAACACACAATTTACTTGGTCGTATAAAAAAGAAAACGAATTTTTCTATAGATTGAAAAATGTTTTGGAATCAGCTGAATTTGATATATGGGCTGGAAAAATTGAGGTGGTGTTCTTGTGAAACTGTCTCCTTAGCATGAGGAGAAAGATTATAATTAGTGAACGTGTTACATTAATTATAATGTGGGAAATGATTCAGTTGATCTAGACATTTTCGCATAGTTTTTGGATTCATTGGCTAGCATGTATTGAAATGTCTTCGGAAAGATAAAATATAGGACGCTTCCTTTTAACGCGTTTCTGCTGCACATGTGGTCCTTGTAGATTGTCGAGTGGCTGGTGGGTTGGGGGGTTAACGCGTTTCTGCTGCACATGTGGTCCTTGTAGATTGTCGAGTGGCTGTTGGATTGGGGGTATGAAGATACTGATCCGCTTTTCCTCCAAGCCCAGAAAAAAGGGAAAAAAAAACACTGTACAATAGTTAAATTATCTTATGAAAATTTTACAACCAAGAAACAGTCAGTACCAATAGGAACTTAAAAACTTACTGTATTTTCTATAAAATCCTTTGTGAATTTCGAGCCCTCATGTATTATCTATGAAACATTTTAAAACCTGTTAATGAATCGGCCAGGAGCTCGTTATTGTTAGCCTGAGATTTCAAATCCGAAAGCAGAAACACCCATTTTTTTTTAAAGAAATTTGTGAAAATTCATATAACATTTCAGGTCGGGTTGGGCCATTCCTCCTCCTTTTAAGACCGGCCCGACCCGGTTTGGAATTTCTATATTCAAGCCGCTGGACTCAAGCCTGTAGGCTCAAACTTTGATATCTAAATCGGCCATTAGATTTAGTAGATCAAGAGTAATAATAAATGAGTTGTGTCTGTATGTGCAGTTAGAGTGTTGTTTGAGGGTTCGACATGCCACGAGTTCAATACGCCGGCATGAATTGCCGACACCTAGAAAAACAGTGCCTTAAAAACGAAAGCATGTGTACTTTTTGGAAGACAGCAAGTTTATCATGATAATTTGAAATTTACCTCGTTTCTCTTATCTTATGAAATTTCTCTGGGGTCCAACGTTAGATATTTGCATGTGGTCGTTAGAACATATTATTCAATGCTGTGTTTTTGTCTCACTTGTACTTACTTAATCTTGGTGGTCAACGGAAAAAAAATTTCTTTAGAAAGTAAATAATAAATAGTATTTTTAATGTTGTACCATAAGATATTTGGCAGTAAGCTGAGGTATAAAAGTAAAGTCTATTTGTTTTATAAGTTTGAATTATTGTTTAAATCTTTTACTTGTTATCTCTTACAAAATTTATAGCTCGTTTTATTGGAGGATTCGTTCTCTGATTCGAATCATGATTCATAGTTTGCTACAGTATTTTCTCTCATAAAAAACATACGTAGATCGAAAATAGTTCAAATATCATGATTCTAATCTATGAACTAAACGGGCTCATTTATGTTCAAATTATAATGAACAAAGCGGGCAAGTTAGTTGTTGCACTTTAATTTACAGTAACTCAAGTCTTTGCCATCTTGTGAGCTCATATTTTAGTTCCTTAAGCTATAGAAAAAAAAGTCGTGATTGTTTGGAAAAAAAACCTCTAAAATTTGAAAACGACATAATCCTAGAAAAACGCAATATCTTGATGAAACGTCAATGTATTTGTTATTATACCATTTTAGAGAAACCACATATCTATGGAAAACACTAATTGCAAGACGACGTGAAAGTGTGGTTATGGCGTCGAACTTGCGAACAATCGATGAGTACAAAGCGAGGGATTGGCGTGGAGATTGGCTCTTGGCTAAGCAGTGGATCATGTTAATGGTGACGAAAAAGGAAAGTGAAGGACAGGCAAATGGCGAGGCGGTAGTGAAGTGCTGGGGTGGATTGAGAGCTAGGAGCGAGAGAACAAAGAAGTCTTGACACAAGGTGTTGAAAACGACAACGACTCAATAACAATAAACACGTCAAAATGACCAAAAGAAGGCGAGCATTTCGCTAACCGACATCATTTCAATATAACATTTACATCCCTTAAACATTGATGCCTTGAGTAAATTTGGGCAAAGTGCCTTTAGAATGAAAAATTAACAGAATAATACATATCATAGACTTTACTGAACATTTTGCCATCTTTGACTAAGAGGACGTTTGGTTGGAGGATTCAAACCATGTGATTCGAACCATTTTCGATTTACGTAAATTTTTTGTGAGAAAAAATACTGTTGTGAACCACGAATCATGATTCGAATCAGGGAATGAATCCCTCTACTAAACATCCTCTAAATGATGAAGAAGCATTAATTAGAAGGTCTTTTAGACGTCAAGCTTACGAGCAGACCTCTATTTCTTCAGCACCATTCACCGTCAAAACCGTAAAACGCCCTTCCTTCACATGATCAAGGACCATTTGCTACTCGCCATAGGCCTTAATATTTTACTTAATTAGTCTCATTTTTCGACTTTCTTTCTTTCATGGACAAACCATAATATAAAGGTTTTCTTCAACTTAGATTAAACCAACAAAAGATTAGCATCAGTTTTGTTGCCCAGTATCCCTGTACGACAATTAGATTACATGAACATCATGTGTGTGTCTCTTGTTGTCTTTCAAAATTGGCTCTTATCTGCGTAGTATCTTCCTAAAATCTTGTGTAATTCTTGAGGTCTGCAAAGTAGGCTCAGAAACTTAGGGCTAGTTAAATGCTTGAGATTAATAAGAAATCTCTTTTATTCGCAGAAGTACCCTTCACTACGAAATGCCCTAATTCCTCCACGTCATCTGGTCCTGTGGTTGGGACTTCCAATTCCTCTTCATCAAAATCACTTTCAGCTAGTTTCTAATTAATTTTTAGAGTAAATTGCGCTGTTGCGCCCTTAATTTTTAGAGTTTTTACATATTAGACTCCGAATTTTCAATTTTGATAAATTGCACTATAAACTTAAAAATCAGTTGTAATTAAAATTTAATAGATGACGGCATTATCAAATAGATAATACGAGACATGAAATTTACAAACAATAATGTTTAAAAAAATAATTATCTTTATCTTCCACGTACAAATCTCTATCTTAAACCGTCAATTTAGTAACATTCGGTAACTATCAAACCTTAATTGTAGCTAAATTTAAAATTATTTAGAGTATAGTTTATCAAAATTAAAAGTTCGGGTGCATTGTGCAAAAACCACAAGAAGAATATGGTAACTATGGAGTGAGATCCTCTATCTCTTACCTTTTTCCGTCTCTACCCCTCTAATAAAAATTCGTCACCTCATTAAAAAAAATGCCAACTCACAATACACAGCTTTACCCCTTCTTTTGTCTCCAATTAACGATGTCATATCTCCTTTAGGCATTTACTAGGATGGGGTCCACATATATAAACGATATCTTGTTCACTTTACAAAATGAGAGAGACTCTCTTCTTTGTGACGTTTAGTTACGGGATTTAAATCATGATTTTAATTATGATTCATAGTTTATTATAGTATTTTTTTTCACAAAAAATATACGTAAATTAAAAATAATTTTAATCACATGATTTTAATCCATGAACCGAACGTTCCTTTAATTCAAATTTTAATTTAAATTGAAATATAATTTTATGTGTGAGTTTTTAATTGTAATAAAAAAATTAAATATAATTTTTTTGTAAAAATTTTTAATTATAATAAAATTAAAATTAAAATTAAAAATTAAAAATAATAAAATAAATGATATTTTCACCATTGCAACCTTTTGCCAAAATTTCAGATTTAGCAATAGTATTTCCCTTCAGTGAATAAACTCCTCTAATTTTTTTTTTTTTTTTAACTACTTTTCCTTGTTCCTCATCAAACGTGACTCTGTTCTGAGTTCTTGGAAAATAATGGAGTTGATTTGAGTCCATGGATTAGAGGATAGAAAGCATAGGGTCAAAGTTAGATAATCGGCAAAAGCAGATTCTTGGCGGGCGATAAAAATTAAAAATAAATTGATGAGGGAGAGCTTCTCTCACATTTGGAAGCAGATCTCTCACACGAAACGGTTAGTCGCAAGGAGAGTCTTTGGCGACAAGCGATCACCTCCACAATGTCCAAATCCGGTTTTAAAATACTTAAGAGCCGGTTTGGTTAGAAGATTTATTCTCTAATTCGAATCATAGTTTATGATTCGTTATAATATTTTCTCTCATAAAAAATATACGTAAATCGAAAATGATTCTAATCTCATGATTCTAATCCATGAACCAAACGGGCTCGTGCACATTTAGTTGGTGAATTTATATTATAATTTGAATTATTATTCGTGATTTATTATAATATTTTTTCTCATAAAAATACACGTAAATTAAAAATGATTCTGAATCATAATTCTAAAGTTATAAACAAAACGTCTAGTTAATATTAAATAAAAATAAATAAATTAAGCATCCTTATTTGGAAGCGTCACCGCCTCCGGCACGGTGATTAGTCAACGTTTAGTTTATGAATTAAAAATTATAATTCAGAATTATTTTTAATTATGTGTGTTTTTTATAAAAAAAAA
>NW_010367133.1:10143-40650 GCF_000414095.1 Morus notabilis | reverse complement strand
TTGTTTTTTTTTTTTAATCTCACGTTCTACTCAACATGGGAATCTTACCTGTAATTTTCTGATTGTTCTTTTAAAGTTTAATTTGAGTATAATTTTTGAGTTGAATTTGAGTTATAACTTGAGTTGAACTTGTAACTTGAGTTTGTGTTTGGTTGTCTACATTTGAGTTATGGTTTGAGATAAGAATCTTTTTGAGTTTGTGTTTGAGTGAGTCAAAACTTGAATTTGTATTTAGATAGTATTTTAATAAAAACTCAATACTGATGAAAAATTTTAATATGGTATATGGGTCGGGTTTTATTCGTCTTTTCGTTGTCAACGCATAGAAAAAAAAAT
This sequence comes from Morus notabilis, assembly GCF_000414095.1. Taxonomy (NCBI): domain Eukaryota; kingdom Viridiplantae; phylum Streptophyta; class Magnoliopsida; order Rosales; family Moraceae; genus Morus; species Morus notabilis. The sequence continues at coordinate 40,314 of NW_010367133.1, read as the reverse complement.
CATCTCAATCAGAATTAAAACGAAAAGGTTATAGCATTTTTAAGAATAGAAAAAATATTGTTCATTAATTTGAGTTCGAGTTTCTGAACTTGAGTTAAAGGATAAACTTGAACTCGAGTTTTAGTCCTAAACTTGAGTTTGAACTCGAGTTTAAACTTAAAAGAACATGAATTCGAATAAAATTATAACTCGAGTTGTCTTTTTTTGAATTTTTTACTCAAAAGAACAAGCCCTAAAAGTTAGGTCAATAAGTAGCTACTTGTAACGCGAGCACCATATAATCCATTGTTTTGGGACTTTTCAATATTGCTGAATGTATATATGGGCAAAGACTTTTGGTGATGCACATAGTTTGAGTTTCTTTATGCGATAAAAAAAATTAATTAAATGTGCCAACCATCACTATATATAATAATAATCATAAAACCACCCGCGGGTTTAGTTGGGTGGGCTTCGATCAAGACCATGAACTCAATATGCTAATCCAATTATAAGAATGCCCAACCTATCAATCCATCTCAATAGCCATGATATGAAAGCTTACGTGGAGCTTAATTTGAGCAATGTACTAACTTAGAGGTGCCATCATTATTGCACAACTACTTCTAAAAAGTAAACTCTATTTATGAATTTTATATTACGGGACTCCTTTATTTAAAACTCATTTAATTCATTGATTTAAATTTTTAATTTGAGTTGAGATATAATTTTATGTGAAAATTTTTTACTATAATAAAAAAATTAGATATGATTATTTATGAAAATTTTTTACTATAACAAAATTTAAATTCTAAACTTAAATCGGTAAAATGAACGAGCCCTTCATACCACCAATGCTCTATAATATTACTCGGGTCAATTCATATTACATCTTGGTTGGGGTCCACAATCCAACTCTTACTCATGTACACTATCATTTCAAATTTCCAAACAAAAGAGAAAAAATATAAATAAAAACATGATGCAGCTTCTTATTACTGACATTGTTAGAGTGACAGAAAGACTAGTGCATTTGTTTATTCGGCATGATTCGCAGTTCATAACAATAATGCAGGCCATTTCCCTAATTAGAGAGCTTGTATTTATTCCTTTTTTTTTTTTTTTTTTTTTTTTTATAAAGGAACTGAGATGAGTCGTTTAAAGATTATCTTTAACTAAGTACCATGTGCTTCTACTGTTACTGCGAGACAATTATCTAAATTTCTTGTCGTTTTCTTATCATTGGTAGAATAGATAGGAATGCATATGTTTGCTTTTTATTTGGAGGAAATAAATATCGGTTTATTTTCTCAGTAAGTTCACATGTTTTGCCTTTAATTAGTTACTTAAATAGAGTAGTGAACACAAGGATATATTTACTTATGTTTTCGGTCATTTTTCTTCCTTTAATTTTAGACCATTAAAATAAAAATGAGAACATAGTTGAAAAAGCATTTCACCCAAACACCCGTTTCAGGATATTAGGATGACATTTTTTAAAACATGGTGCCATTTTAATATCATAATTGAGCTTCGAAAGTGTGGCGATACAATTATTAGCAAAGTGCTAATGTAGCATGCTTAGATAGTCGACTATAATATTTTTTAAAGTACAAATAATAATATGCATTGACTCACTTATTCATATCAGATTAATGATCATTCAAACAGCAATAAATATTGATATGCGAGGGAGGCAAATACGTAAGATTTTAATGGGGCACGTTTTGAAGTGATAAACATATTTAAGGTGAAGTGTTATGAATTATTTGTTTTATTACTATATATGGATGTTCACCTTCTCAAAATTTGGAAATAGAATATTCATGTTCGCTGCATTAAAAAATATTTGCTAATGTATATGTTCTTTATGTAGAGGTAATTCCACGTAGGGGTTCTCAAATCTGATGGGACCACTATATAAGATTCGATACCATACAAGAATTTATTAAACAATATTGTTACACTTGTTTCATTACTATCGTCCGTTAAAATAGGTTAATTTGGATGTTATTTTTTAAACCCATTATTCATTTATTCTTTTTGGTTCTGAAATTTTTAATATTTTGGTTCTTGAATTTTTAATTTTGACATACAGTCCTTGAATTTCGCATTTTTGACAGCATAGTAATGTACTCTTCTACGTCGCCGGTTGATGATGATGATCACATCACTGAACATGCACTGGGATTCCCCTCAGCTTGTGATCTTTGAGATAAGGTACGAGGTCTTTATTTCTATTCTACCCTTTACCGTCACCTAATCCTTTGCACGGCGAGAATATAGATTCTTCAAAGTTAGTTGGTGGCTCTTGTGAAATATCTCAAATATCAATTTCTGAATCGTAATATTACCTTGATTAATCCTGTGTAGATGCATCTTATAAAGAGTTTGGTATATTAAAATGTGGAAAAAACATCAATCTAATAAGTTTCCAATAGTTTATTCTATGGCTCGTGACTCATTAGCTCTTCATGTTTCTATATATAGTGGTGTTGGAGTTCGCATTTAGTCAAGAATGATGTATTGTGAATATCTATAGAAGTAGATTAGTGTCACATGGTGCAATTATTAGTTTGTTAAGCTGATTGGAAGAGGTATGAATCAAGAACATAGCACTTGATAGAGAAAGAGCGAATGGATGTCTTAGTATCTGATCTAGAGTACTTAACAGTGTATGATTATGATAATGAAGAAGTCATTGAAGTTTAGTTGTTCTATTTATTTATTTTTATCATGTAATGTCTCCCTTTAATGTCTTCATATGCATTTTGTAATTTTCTTTTATTTTAATAAGAGTAATTTGCACAAATGGTCGCTAACCTTTTTAAAAGGTGATAGTTTGGTCCTCAAAATTTTTTTTTTTTGATAATACGACCCCTAACCTATTTAAAAATGTGTAATATCGTCTTTTTCGTCAATTGTCGTCTAAAAGGTAACGATATAGTGCACGTGAGAATGCACGTAGTCCATGTTGTTGGGGTATATGTGTAAAATCACATCTTGGGAGAATTGAGGCTGAATTTGAGGTATATGTGTAATCGCCTTGTTCAGCCCCACTTATTTAAAGGTAGCCAACAATCGCCTTGTCGGTAGAATTCCTTGGGAACTGGGTAATTGTAAGAACCTAGTTGGTCTTGATTTGTCACTAAATAGTTTTAATGGAGGCCTTCCTCCAAGTTTCAGCAACTGTAGCAGTTTATCAGGATTTTCTGCTCTCTGGAGTAACTTAATGGGCAATATTCCATCTTCTTTTGGCCAACTAAAAAAGCTAGAATTTCTATACCTTGCGGAGAACTATTTCAGTGGTAAAATACCTGCTGAATGCTGAACTTGGAAGGTGTAAAGCCTTGAAAGAACTAAAGTTGTATGCAAACCAACTTGAAGAGAAAATTGCCAGTGAGTTGGGTTTTCTGTCTGAGTTGCAAGACCTGAACTATTTGACAACTGTTTAGCCGATGAAATACTGCTTAATATATGGAAGATTTCCAGTCTTGAGCAGATCCTTGTGAATAATAACTGTCTTTTTGGTGAGCTACCCGTGGAGATAACCGAGTTAAAGCAACTCAAAATGTTTCACTATGTAACAATCAATTCTCTGGTGTCATACCTCCAAATCTGGGGATTAACAGCAACTTAGAGGAGTCAGACCTCACGGCAAATAAGTTTAGCGGTGAAATCCCTCTAAATCTTTGCTTCAGAAAGCAATTGAGGGTGCTAAATATTTGGGTGCGGAAACTTCTTCTCTTAAATTTTTTTTTTTTGAATAACATAACTGTAATTAAGGACATTTTTGTCTTTCCAGCAACAACATGGGCCATGTAACTTCTCACATGCACTGTATTGTTACTTTTTGGACAGCAATTGACAGAAACAATGAGATTGCACTTCTTAAATAGGTTGGGGGTCATTTTGTCAAAAAAAAAAGTTGGCGACCAAACTGTCACATTTTAAAAAAGTTGAGGATTATTTGCGCAAATTACCCTTTTAATAATATCAAGTTAGGATTTTGATAAGGGATGAGGTTAATTATTAGGTGTCAATTTTCTAGTTGGGATGTGTAAATTATCTCTAATATTAGTTAATCTCTCTCAGTTTGTTTTAATTATATATATTGAGATATTAGTTTTTAAAAAATTTAATTGCGGAGAACTATTTCAGTGGTAAAATACCTGCTGAACTTGGAAGGTGTAAAGCCTTGAAAGAACTACAGTTGTATGCAAACCAACTTGAAGGGAAAATTACCAGTGAGTTGGGTTTTCTGTCTGAGTTGCAAGACCTGAATTGTTTGACAACTGTTTAGCCGATGAAATTCCGCTTAATATATGGAAGATTTCCAGTCTTGAGCAGATCCTTGTGAATAATAACTGTCTTTTTGGTGAGCTACCCGTGGAGATAACCGAGCTAAAGCAACTCAAAATGTTTCACTATGTAACAATCAATTCTCTGGTGTCATACCTCCAAATCTGGGGATTAACAGCAGCTTAGAGGAGTCAGACCTCACGGCAAATAAGTTCAGCGGTGAAATCCCTCTAAATCTTTACTTCAGCAAGCAATTGAGGGTGCTAAATATTTGGGTGCGGAAACTTCTTCTCTAAAAAAAAAAAAAAAATTTTGAATAACATAACTGTAATTAAGGGCATTTTTGTCTTTCCAGCAACAATATGGGCCATGTAACTTCTCACATGCACTGTATTGTTACTTTTTGGACAACAATTGACAGAAACAGTGAGATTGCACCTTCTTAAATAGGTTGGGGGTCATTTTGTCAAAAAAAAAAGATTGGCAACTAAACTGTCACATTTTAAAAAAGTTAAAGATTATTTGTGCAAATTACCCTTTTAATAATATCAAGTTAGGATTTTGATAAGGGATGAGGTTAATTATTATTAGGTGTCAATTTTCTAGTTGGGATGTGTAAATTATCTCTAATATTAGTTAATCTCTCTCAGTTTGTTTTAATTATATTTTTTGAGATATTAGTTTTTTTAAAATTTAACGTTTATCATTACTTAATTGCCTTACCAATTAGAGATTAATTAAGAATTGTCATACCAACGAGATTCTTAACCATTCGTTTGACTTTCTTTACACATTCTTTGCAGTGCATGTAAAGCTTCAAAACAACAGTGATAATTTTGTCGTCACCGCCTCCGGCGGGCTTCTTTTCTCCTTCATTCGTTGCGGCCTCTTAAAACATCTTTAATGCATGGTAGAAATGATGTGCTAATTGTAAATTTATACTTGAGTACAAAAACACTTTAAAATAATGTTATTTGTTGTGTCAAATTTTTTATATGTTATATTTTATAGCAAATATCCTAACAAGTATAACATATAACACATTATTTGGCATTTAATTGTTATGGATTAATATGTTTACTTTTTCATTTAATAATAATTCTAAATTTTTTTAAATTATTTTAAAATTAAAAGTTTACTTTTACAATTTTTAAAACTTATTGATTATGGAAAATATTATACTTAATATTTCATTTAGTATTATGCATTAAAACAAAAATAAAAGTACAATACTCTACCATACTATTTGGTACCAAATATATAATTGACATTAACATTTGCATTGGTGATAGTATTATGCTGCCATTACAAACCATATTAATCACGAGATTAGTGAAATTCCTAATTAAACAGCTTGTAAACATCTCCAGGTTATCAATATTTATGTTATCAAAAATTTCTTCCCAACAAATAATAATAATGACGATGATGAATAAATCATTCAGACTGAATTTCCCTATAAAAAGATGGCCTGTATCAACGTTTAGTGCATCAAATTCCTAACCCCACCCAACAAAGCAAGCAAATATGGCTTCGTTCTTCCTCACACAACCTCTCATCTTGACCACCAGCATCCCCAAAACTTCATTTCGCAACAAATCCCCGACTCCCAACAACACTAGTGATCATGCAAAGCGTAAAAGCAAAGCCCTTTCACCAGGATCATCAATATTTTCATGCATGGCCAGCCGGGATGGTAACCACGATGACCAACAAAACCCTACCACCAACGAAACCCATCAGTCCTGGGAACTTACCCGGAGAAACGTGATGTTTGGTCTTGGAGGCCTTTACGGCTCGATGAGTACCTGCTGGATGCCATCCGAGCACCCACTTTCCGCTATTGCCGCTCCAATCCCTCCGCCAGATATTTCAACATGTCACGACGTCCCCAAATCCGGAGATGCACACGACAAAGTTAACTGTTGTCCCCCGGAGCCCACTATCATCGATTACGTGCCCCCACCGGTAACCTGCCTCCGCGTAAGGCGGCCGGCACACATGGCCAGCTGCGAGTACATCGCCAAGTACAACAAAGCAACGGAGCTCATGAAAAATCTCCCCTTATCCGATCCCCGGAATTTCATGCAACAAGCCAACGTCCACTGTACCTACTGTGATGGCGCGTACTATCAAGCCGGCCTCACGGAAAACATCCCTCTTTGCGTCCACAACAGTTGGCTCTTCTTTCCCTTCCATCGCTGGTACCTCTACTTTTACGAGAAAATATTGGGTAACCTCATAGGTGACCCGACCTTCGCCTTGCCCTTCTGGAACTGGGACCATCCGGATGGGATGCAAATACCGCACATGTATACCGACAATTTATCCTCGTTGTACGACGAATTACGAAGCACCGCTCACCAGCCCCCCGCCACCGTCAACCTCAGCTATGGTGGTGGAGGAGAATATCGGGAGCGGCAGGTGGAGGAGAATCTGTGCGTCATGCACAAGAATATGGTTTCTGGAGCGAAACTCCCGCAGCTTTTCTTCGGCTCACCATATCGCTTAGGAAACACAGGCGGCACCTGCGCCGGCACCATCGAGCAGCATCCGCACAACTCAGTCCACAACTGGACCGGCACTGAAAGAACGCCCCTGGGCGAGGACATGGGCATCTTCTACGCGGCAGGTAGGGACAGATCCAATTAACACTAGCTCGAGAGGCGCATTAATACATTAATTATCATGTGATTTTGAATTGGATATAATTTAACATTTTGATTTAACTCAAACTCTTGATTAATTTTGTGACTCCGCCGAGCAGGTCGAGATCCCATCTTTTTCGCCCACCACGCCAATGTCGATCGGATGTGGAGCATTTGGAAGACATTAGATGGCCGGAAGAGACAAGACATCAAGGACCGGGACTTTTTAGACGCCGGGTTCCTATTCTACGACGAGAACGCTCGGCTTGTGCGCGTCAAAATCAGAGACTGCCTCAACACCGAGGCTCTCGGCTATGTTTACGAAAGGTTCGAGCTTCCTTGGAAAGACTAAAAGTTCACCCCCTATAAGCACAAGTCTGCGGAAGTGGGCAAGTCAAGCAGTCCTGAAGTGGAGCTCACAACTAAATTGCCCATACATTTGAAGGGGCGCAAGGCGGTTACTGCAGTGGTACCGAGGCCGAAGAAGGCGAGGAGCAAAGAGGAGAAGGAGGAGGAAGAGGAAGTGTTGGTGCTTGAAGGCATTGGTTTCGATACACTAAAGCCTGTGAAGTTTGATGTGTACGGGAACAACGAGTATGCGCCTGGGCCTGAATACTCCGAGTTTGCTGGAAGCTTCGTGAACGTGCCTCATGCTCCTTGTGAGGATCACTACAAGCACAATCTTGCGATAACGGAGCTGTTGGACGAGATCGAAGCCGACAACGACGACGAAATTAAAGTCACTTTGGTGCTCATGAATGATTATGAAATCACCATCGAGGGCATCAGGATTGAGCTGCTTTCTTGAAGCTCCAGCTTCCGTCGATGAAAAGTATAATGCTTGTAAGTTTTCAATAAACGGCCGACCATGATATGCATACCGCGTTCATGTATAGTTGGCCTAGTCCGAATTGCAAGCTTTGCTGTGCATGTGCTCTGCGATTCTTTGTACCATAGTGTGGCCCTAGATCACATGCTAAGTTTTGTTGTATAATAATTATAAGTGTGTTAATTGTGTGAAGAAAAAAAAAAGAAAATTACATGCGTGTAGTAGATCGATCTGATCACTTGTGATTTTCTGAATCCTTTAATAAAAAAGTATGTTTCTAGTTGTTTTAATATTATTTATTTATGTCCTTCACTTGATTTTCTTTTTCTCTTTTCATATAGCTATATAACTTTTTTCTTTTTAAAAATAAAAAGTGACCATGTTAAAGACAACTCATAACTCTTTTTTCTGAACTAAGTTCCCCACTCAAATATTCTTAAAGAAAAAAAAGAAGTTACAACCAGAAATATTCTAAGTAGTAGCCAAAAAAAAAGACATCAGGCCAAGAAACTAAATCGGAAAAACAAAGCCGCGCCAAAACAACAACCAACGACCTTTAACTGCAAGAGAACCAAGCTTCAGGGCAAGATTTATTACTAATGAAAATTCAAAGAGAAACCCTCGTTAGAAACCTTACTTATAACTCAGTGGGGAAAAGAAAAAAAGAAAAAGAAAAAAAGAGTGCATGATTAAAACACGACTTCAAAACTGATTGAAGGGCATCACCGACGATCAATAGATCTAGAATGCCCCACCCCAAACAACAAGGTTATTGTACAAAAAATATATATATATTATAACTCTTTAGAAACGCTATTATAGACTAAAGCAGTAACGTTTTTTGAAAAGCGCTATAACTAACCGCTACGAAAAGCCCTTTTTCTTGTAGTGCACATTTTCAGAGCAAGGGACCATCTAGCAATGGGTCAGGTATGCTTCCTCCATCCCCGCTCCGCCTTCACTTTTACTTCTCATGCCTGCCTCCATACCCACTTACTCAGGGTCGGGGTCAGGGTCGGGGTCGGGGTCGGGGTCGGGGTCAGGGTTGGGGTCAAGGTCAAGGTCAAGGTCGGAGAATTCCATCGGGAAAACTTTCTCTATATCTTACCCATTTACTTATTAAGGAAAAAAAATATTGTGATATTATTATCACTTAAATAAATCACATTAAATTAAAAATAAAATTCAACATAATAGTAATATCTCATGAAAATAAATCAAGGTTTTAAAAGAAAATCCAGCTATATAAAAAAATAACCAATCAAATCTCAGAACCATATGAAACCAAATTATAAAAATTCAACCCAAGATCTAAATAATAAAACAAACCAAAGTAATACATGCACTGAATTCCAATAAGAAAAAACCAAAAGAGATGCACAATTAATCAAGCATGGACACAAATGACTCTTTCAAAGAGACTGCGGAAGCATTACAATATGACGCCATCAGTGTGAGATAAAGGGTGAGAAATGAGTATTTAACCGGTTACATAAAAAATAAAATATTAAAAACGAAAAGGGTTTAGTTAACTTTCAAACAAAAAAAGTTTAGTTACTTAAACTAATGAAAGAATAGTATCAGTTCAGCTGCCTACTATCCTTGTACGACAATAAGATTACATCATGAACGTCATGTGTGTCTGGTTGTCTTTAAAATTCGCTCTTATCTCCGTAATGTCTTTCTAAAATCTTTATGTAATTCATCATTTTTACCGTCACTACAACAAAAAGAGTTATTAGCAATGGCATTATTAGCAACGACATTTGTCGTTATTAATAGTAGGATATTTGCAATGACATGTTATCACAATAAAGGAAAAAAAACTTTTAAACGACGTTTCGTCACATTTAATATTTGTGAGGACTGGTTGTCGTATATATGTAACTATTTGCAACGACATGTCATCACCAATATTTATTGGCATCAAAACTAATTTGGCGCTAACATGTTTGGCGCCAGTTTTTCCATTAATTGCTACGACATGTCGTCACTAATATTCAGATTGACAGCTGGCAGTGATGTGGCCAAAAAAAGGTAGAAAATTTGACAGTTTCCTGAAAATAAGTTCCAGAAAATTCTTCATTTTTTGCAACGACATGTATGAATTGTCGTCGCAAATAATTGTTCTAGAAAATTGTTCCAACCACGCCTACTTTTTGTGATGACACATGTCAATTGTCGTCGCAAGTATTGATCAAATTTAATTACAACAAAAAACAGGCAAAAAATTTAGCAGTTTCCCAAAAAATATTTGCGACGACTATATTAAAAAGTCGTTGTAAAAAATAATTATGAGTACATTCTTCAAGAATATGCTCAGAAATATTAATGAGGTGAAAAAATGACGTCGTTTTGGAATTAATTACGATGACTATTTAATATTTTTTGTAGTGCGTTTACAAGTACAATAGTCTCATAGAGGTAGGGCTAGTTAAATGCATGAGATTAATAATAAAGGGCTTTATACAGTCAAAAGTTGAAGAAAAGAAGGGTTGCTTAGTAAATAATAAAGTTGGGTGACAAGAATACGGTAACTACTTACTAGAGAAACAAATTAAGGGCGTTTATACGTGCGGTGCGTAAGTATCCAAAAGGATGGAGAAAAAGAGACAAGGACTTAGCTTAAAGTGGCCGGCTCTTTCCCATGTCTTTTTTTCTTGGGAAACAAACAAAAACTTTAGAAATTGATATAACCTCTTTTTATACTTACTTCTGCGTCCTATCAACTGGAATTACTACTGCATTGCTCTCTTTGGAATCATTTTTAGTTAATTAGCCTGATAATCAATCATATTTGATGTACAACAAATGTTAATTAAGCTCTCTTTTTGATAATCAAGTCTAGATAAGCTTATCTTAAGCTTTTATTTATAAACTAAGCTTAATTAGGTCAATATATAGGTAGCTACTTTCAAATATATATCTTACGGCTAAAGTAACAATACTCATTGATGGATAAATATTCGAGTAATCATTAAAACCACACCTATATATATATATATATACTTATTTTTAATGGTTATGTTTCCACCTGTGGTTATCAATAAATATGGTAATATTTGATGACGCGGCATGATAAGAATCCAATTTTATTAGTAGTCATTAATTTTTTTAGTCAACTTTCTAATTTATTACAACCGTCAGATTAATATCGTACTGCTAAAATAACAATACCTAGTAAATATTAGAGTAACTATAAAGACTATATATATATATATATATATATAGAGGTAGCTACTTGTAACGCGTCCACCATAATGTATATGGCCAAATATTTTTGGTGATTCACATATATATGCCAACCATGGGTGTACACATATAATAAGATAGCAAATATAAAGAAATGTTTACTCAAGCCATATCTCATGTAAACTACCCTTCCCTCCGGTCAACGGTAGATCAAGTCAAGAATCGGACAACTAATTAGAGGAGGCAATTTATGTGCACATGTAGAACTAAACGGCAATAAGTAAGAAAGCAACATCTGCTTTTTGACGACAAGTAATAAAGGATCATTTTGACATTATCTTATTTTTCTTGTTGGCTTATAGTGCAATTTTTTTTCCCCTTCTTATCTTCTCCCTTTCCCACAACGTCCCATGTGCATATATAATATTGATTTATCAACCAGACTTTAATTATTATTGGTAATTGATATTTGATAAGGATGTTGTAACCTTTTTAAACTCCTAATTAACAGTTTAGTAGATTTTATTGTTGTAACTTGACTTTGTTTATTCAACAAAAAAAGAAATAATTTTGATGGCTATTTTATAATTCTTGATATATATACATATATATATATATGTGCGTGTGAAAGCTTGTATTTTTTTTTCTTTTTTTAGAGGAATTTAGATGAGCAATTATCTTTAACTAAGTACCATGTGCTTCTTCTGTTACCGCAACACAGTTATCTAACTTTTCTGTCCTTTTCTTATTATTCGTAGAATAGGTAGATAAGATTTGCTGTTATTAATAAGGAGTAAATTTGAATGGGGTTCAGTTATCACTCAATAATGTATTTTTGTCTCGCTTTATACTCTTAGCTGCATGCACGGTAGAGACGCGGGATTCTAAACACACAAATTTTATAATAATATGAACTAAGTAAGTTAAGTTATGTTATTGTCGTGCATGGTCTACAGTTTACATAATTTTGTGCATTCTATTGGTGAGCTTATATTTTTGAACCTCAAGCTACACGTGGTTATAGGTAAGGAAAGAGATGTCTTATTTAAAGGGCTACTTATGTCGCTCAATCCCATCTTGGTCTTTAACTTTTCAAATGTCTCGCATGCAATTAATTCTTAAAATTTTATTTTGTTTCAGTTTCGGTTATTCCGTTAACTTGAAATTAAAATTTGTTGTAGTTTGTGTAAATTAAAGACCAAAATTAGAAACATATAAAGTTTTGAGACTATTTGTGAAAATTAATTTTTGTTTTTTTTTTTTGGTACTGTTTTAGTCCCTAAACTTTATATGTTTCTAATTTTGATCCTTAATTTTTATAAATTCAGTCAAATATTTAACAACAAATTAATAGGACCGAAACTAAATTAGAATAAAACCGCATGAACTAACCATGAACTGTTTTAAAAAGTCAGAGATCAAAATGTGAGATGAAGAGTAAACCTCATCGACCATTTGTGATATTATTGAATTGTGAAGACGACAACAATTTGAGAAAGATCAACAATTTTAAAAATCATCATTCAAATCTAATTCATACAGCATTGTTCGAGTTCATTTTTTTTAATGGTTGGCTATGAGAAATTTTGGAAGAACTAGTCTTTGTTGGGGAAAGGAAGCTTGTATTTGTTTTCAAGAAAAAAAATTTAATAAACTAAGTATTGTCATCAATGATTGCATGATGGGGAACCGAAAATAAATTATATATCAATGTTGAGTTGATATAGACATTCCGCGTAGCTTTTGCAGTCATTTGGCTGGATAGCTGGATCGGCTATTTGAAAGATTAAAAATTTAATAAACTAAGTATTGTCATCAATGATTGCATGATGGGGAACCGAAAATAAATTATATATCAATGTTGAGTTGATATAGACATTCCGCGTAGCTTTTGCAGTCATTTGGCTGGATAGCTGGATCGGCTATTTGAAAGATTTTCTTCTTCTTCTTCTTCTTCTTCTTCTTCTTCTTCTTCTTCTTCTTCTTCTTCTTCTTCTTCTTCTTCTTCTTCTTCTTCTTCTTCTTCTTCTTCTTCTTCTTCTTCTTCTTCTTCTTCTTCTTCTTCTTCTTCTTCTTCTTCTTCTTCTTCTTCTTCTTCTTCTTCTTCTTCTTCTTCTTCTTCTTCTTCTTCTTCTTCTTCTTCTTCTTCTTCTTCTTCTTCTTCTTCTTCTTCTTCTTCTTCTTCTTCTTCTTCTTCTTCTTCTTCTTCGGTTCTTTGGCTATTTGAAAGATTTTCTTCTTCTTCTTCTTCTTTGGCTATTTGAAAGATAAGGTGGAACCCAATTTGTTGCCTTAATTATTAATTTTGTGTGTGTGTGTGTGTTCTCTCTCTTCTTCTTCTTTTTTGGCTATTTGAAAGATAAGGTGGAACCCAGTTTGTTGCCTTAATTATTAATTTTGTGTGTGTGTGTTCTCTGTATTTTTTTGGGTACGTTTTCTATATATTTTATCAGGGAGAGGATGCATGATCAATTGAGATTCAGTAACGCCAATATTCTTTTATTGCTTGAGAGAAACTGTGGGGCCCAAATGAATGCTAGCAAAAGTGGATGTTGATATTTTATCTGATAATTTGGTGACATATTTTGTGGAGTTTGGAAGTTGGAAATTGTAATGCACATACAAAGTTCTTTTGTGGAGTCTTGAGGAAATAACGGCATAAGAAAAAAAGTTAACGGGACATAGAAAACTTGGGCAATCTTGCGAACAACTATAAATCATAAATATAAGAAGAGTATAATTGAAGACGATAAATGAGAGTAAATGAACATCTAAAAAAATAGAATGAATGACAACACCAACATAAAAGAAAAACAAACCGTATACAAAGAACACCGCGGTATTTTTTTGAAATGACAATAATAGTAAAAGACAACGTAAAAAGACAAGTTTAGACCAGAGAAAGACAACATGACTATCAGAATCTCAATTTTTCAGGCCTCTCCGTCCTCTTCCTTTTCTTGGCTATTTGAAAGATAAGGTGGAACCCAATTTGTTGCCTTAATTATTAAGTTTGTGTGTGTGTGTGTGTTCTCTCTCTTCTTCTTCTTTTTTGGCTATTTGAAAGATAAGGTGGAACCCAGTTTGTTGCCTTAATTATTAATTTTGTGTGTGTGTGTTCTCTGTATTTTTTTGGGTACGTTTTCTATATATTTTATCAGGGAGAGGATGCATGATCAATTGAGATTCAGTAACGCCAATATTCTTTTATTGCTTGAGAGAAACTGTGGGGCCCAAATGAATGCTAGCAAAAGTGGATGTTGAGATTTTATCTGATAATTTGGTGACATATTTTGTGGAGTTTGGAAGTTGGAAATTGTAATGCACATACAAAGTTCTTTTGTGGAGTCTTAAGGAAATAACGGCATAAGAAAAAAAGTTAACGGGACATAGAAAACTTGGGCAATCTTGCGAACAACTATAAATCATAAATATAAGAAGAGTATAATTGAAGACGATAAATGAGAGTAAATGAACATCTAAAAAAATAGAATGAATGACAACACCAACATAAAAGAAAAACAAACCGTATACAAAGAACACCGCGGTATTTTTTTGAAATGACAATAATAGTAAAAGACAACGTAAAAAGACAAGTTTAGACCAAAGAAAGACAACATGACTATCAGAATCTCAATTTTTCAGGCCTCTCCGTCCTCTTCCTTTTCCGTATATGTAGGCTGGTCTTCTCGAGTAACTACACCTTGTTAGAATATTTTTATGTGGACTTCTATAATCATAATAATTCACGCTGTAATTATTAAAGCATCTTATGGACAACTGTGTTAATGTGAATTAACACATGCATGTATGTTAAATATCGGTCAATAATGGGATGGACACTTATTTTATTAACTCGCTTGAGGCATTTGAACTCTCTTTATCTCATAATATTTGGTCAGCCCATTAGACCAATTAGACCAAATACCCTCTCCAATGAATATTGATTAAAAGCCCCTAGTGCCTATAATTATTTTGGGGGTTAAGGAGGCAGCACTCTTTTGTTTTTGGTGGTGCTCGTGTGTGAGTGGGAGCCCAAGGGGGCTGTGCCCGAATGGTGGAGAGAAGGAGAGATAGGGAGGAGCTCAAGAGCTCCTCTTGCCATTCTTCCCCATGTTTGCAGGTCATCCACCTACTCCGACCAGCCATTGGCAGATTCTGGCGACCGTGGACAGATTTCAATGAAAGAGGTATGCCTAAATCCCAAATAAGAATTTTTTATGGCATTTTCAGATTTTAAGCTAAATTAGAGTCCATTTGGTTCATGGATTAGAACCATGTGATTAGAACCATTTTTTATTTACGTGTATTTTTTGTGAAAGAAAATACTGTAGCGAACCACAAATCATGATTCGAATCAGGGAACGAATCCCTCTACCAAACATCACCTTAGTGTTTTTGATCTCATTTAAAACATGTTGAGATCGTTTTAAATCTAGCAACTGGTATCAGAGCCAACTTATTTGGGTTTAGAGCTATGTATTTTCGGATTTGTCCCTTTTCGATGGAAGGAAAATCTGAAATTCAAATTCGTATTTTGGCTTAAGAAAATATTGTTTTGAGGTTACCCAATTCGAGTATGGCTCATAGGTGATGATTTCCTTGAGTTTCGTGGGTCGATTTGGCTGGAATCGATGTGTTTTTAAGCTTTAAAACAGTAGGTTATGGGTTTTTTAGGGATCTAATTTTTAAGTCTTGTTGAGAAAAATTGATCCCAGAATATGAAAGAGCACAAATTTCGAGCAACACCCCTTTTGAATCATCGAAACCGGAGTTATAGATCGGAAGTTATGGACATATGAATTTTCGTGTTGAAACCGGGTCAAAACGGGTCTTTTGACCCGGCTTAAGGTTGAAGAATACCAGAAGAAAAAAAAAAACGCGAGTCAGCGCGTCCTCAGCACGCCTCATCGTGCATCAGGGGACGCGTCAGGGCGTTCGTCAGTGTCTAGGAGGCGCACATGGGACCGCACATAGCGCGCGTGTCAGGCGCTCGTCAGAGTATGTCAGCCGCGCGTCAGCGCCCAATGGCGCGCGTGGGGCCTATTTTTGGGCTAAATTTTTCCCCATTTCGTGATTTTAACTCCGTTTTGAGCGCCGTAAACCGTTTTCACCGTTGTGTTCCTTTTTTCATTTCCTACCCAATTAAATTATTTATTTTGGGTTTTGAACCATCATAAAATCATGTTTTAATATTTTTATATTATTGATTATATGTTTTTATAGGTGGCTAATT
This sequence comes from Morus notabilis, assembly GCF_000414095.1. Lineage (NCBI taxonomy): Eukaryota > Viridiplantae > Streptophyta > Magnoliopsida > Rosales > Moraceae > Morus > Morus notabilis. The sequence continues at coordinate 24,128 of NW_010367133.1, read as the reverse complement.
TTCACAATTTTCAAATAAATTTTTCCTGGGCATTTCGTATACAATTTGTTTGATGATTGATGCCATAAAATTTATATGTTGTTATTACTATATGGCATATGTAATTGTGAGAATTCGACAATAGTGAATGTTTATGTACTCGCCTGTCGTGAGTCTAAACATGTCAAATTGTCTAAGTATGTTATGGAGTTCTCCCACAAAATTTAACATTTCCTTTTGAAAAAGGATTGGGATACACACTCCTTACATGGATGCACATGAGCTACTAGAAAATATTTTTATTTAAATATTTGTTTATTGTAATAATTTTCATATATTTTCTGAGTAGTTTTAAATCTCATTATTTTGAGACCTAAAATTTTAGGCATGTTTGTTACTTCATATTATATGGTCCTATTTTATTTGTTCTCCCACATAATTTGATATTTTGGTAAATAAAATTTAGACATATAATATGGATGTTCGTTTAAATTTTTAAAATGCCCATTTTGTGTTTAATGTTTTAATGGCTAATTATTTGCATAGGCATACATGGTCTCATTTGTGTTAAAGTGAGAATGAAAATTTTAATTAGAAGCTCATGTGTTATTATAAAGCTTAAGCTATAAGTTTATCCATAATTTATTTATTTTTGTTATCATTGTTATTTGATATCTTATTTTATGTGAATATCATGTGTTTTGATTATGCTATCCAAGTGGGAGAAAATTAGAAACCTTTTTGTGGATTAGCATAATCACTAACTCACATACTATTATCAAATAATAAATTGTGGAATTATATGGATAAACTTAATTAGTTGATTATGTTCTGAAAGTCTATACGGGTAATGAAATTATCCTATCAATAGTTTTATTGCTTGGTAGGACACTTGAATCTTGTTGGAGCTTAAGCTTGTTGTCTTTATCCATGTATTTTGGTTACATGTTATTATTTGACATTTTGTATTATATGAGTATCATGTTTTTTATTATGCAGTCTAAGTGGAAGAATATTGTGAAATTATATATGGACTTGCATAATTACTAAACTCATATTATGGTAAAATAATGTATTGGAGTGTTAAGGATAAAGGTATGTATTTACCTTATTGCTATGATCCATACGGGCAATTAAATTATCCTATCGATAATTAATTGTTTGGTAGGATGCTTAGACTGGTGAAGGAAGTTTATTGGATGTCATGAACTGCATAATCTTTACTACCCTATCGGTGGTGAATTGATGCATTTGGTTGTGATGTTTGATGAATTGTCCTTACCTGCGAAAGAGTTCTATTCTTGCTTAACAGACTCTAGCACAAAATGATCATATTGGCTTAGATCATTGGGAAGGCTAAGTAAAGGGCAAATTGCATGATCTTGTTTTACATGCCCATTGTTGGTTGCCCTTGTTGTTTTCTTTACCCTTGAGCAATCCTTGTATCTCTGCTATTTTGACGCTAAATGGGACAAGTTATGATTAACGGTGTGGATCTCTCCTTATGAATTCGTGGTGTTAGAACAGACAAAGCCTTGAGAGTGGATGTGTTTCCTAGCTCCACTAATGTGTTGAGAAACTCTATGATGAGTGGGAGTGTATGGATAACACCGAGGCAATAGTATCTCAATTTTAGTATGAGACAGTCACTAAATTGGCTTTTTGGAGAACATTATTGATAAATGCATATGTGTAAGGTCAGTGGGAGCAATTTCATGTTCATGTTTTTTATGTCGGTGACAACTTGCTCGTACCTAATGATTATGACCTGTTGGTTAAGACGAATAGTATGTAGCCTAGTCACTTTGGTTTGAGAATCTTGAAAAAGCCTCTTATGTTCTAGGCATGTAGATTCTTCAGGACAAGGATAAGTGCATTTTCTGGTCGTCTTAGAGAACCTATATTGCTCTTGTTTTGAACAGGTTTAGTATTGCATTCTTGTTCTCCTAGTAAGCATTGTTTGTTAAAGTGACAAACTCTCAAAGGTGTAATGTCCTTATGGTGAAGTAAGAGAGATCAGATAAAGTTGTCCCTTATGCTTAAATGATAAAAGAATGAGCTACTTTGTTGAAAAGTGTCAAATAGACACTCGTAGCGTCCTTGACTGTGATGCGGAGTATGTGGCGTATAGTGAGGCTATTTGTGTGATGTGATTGTGGAACCTTATTTCAGCATAATGAGTAGTTCACTCCATTTCTGAACCGGCTGAAATTGTGTTGTGAAAGTTCTATAATAGTACATTTCTCTTAGAATACTAGGAGCATTTTCAGCTCAAGCATAATGATGGTGTGTTCTCTTTTGTAAAGAGAAATTGTAAAAGGCCTCATTGTTATTGAAAACACGCCTATAAACAACATGTTGGCAGTTCCACTAAAGGCTGACCTATTAGGTGTTTTAAGAACACGCATTCCACTCGGGACTGTAAGGAGCCTGTAGTTGTATTGAGTTAGTGGGAGTATACTGTCATTTGTGTATGACATGTTGTTATTGATAAGGATTGCTTATGCCTCAAATAATACATGCGTATTCATGGATCTTTCACTTTATGTGTGATGTTGTGTTGACACACTTTTTAGTTGGCAAAGTAACAAGTTGAAAAGAGACATTTAGTTGTTAGTCTCTATCATTGTTTTTTTATCCATAGTTTAAAGTTGTCGTCATGCTACAATGAATCTCTTGCGCTTGATTATGTATAATGATTGTATCCTATCGATACGTTATTATGCATGATTGTTTTAGGCTTGTGCTTTAGGTGAGATTCTTAGTGCTTATGCTATGATGAGTGAATGTTCGTTCTATGATTATGTCGTCTAAGTGGGAGATTGTTGGAATATTTTTATGTGTACTTCCATAATCAAAATAATTCACTCTGTAATTATTAAAGCATCTTATGGACAACTGTGTTAATGTGAATTAACATATGCATGTATGTTAAATATCGGTCCATAATGGGATAGACACTTATTTTATTAACTCGCTTGAGGCATTTGAACTCCCTCTATCTCGTAATATTTGATCAGCCCATTAGACCAAATACCCTCTCTAATGAATATTGATTAAAAGCCCCTAGTGCCTATAATTGTTTTTGGGGTTACGGAGGCAGCACCCTTTTGTTTTTGATGGTGCTCGTGTGTGAGTGGGAGCCTAAGGGGGCTGTGCCCGAATGGTGGAGAGAGGGAGAGATGAGGAGCTCAAGAGCTCCTCTTGCCATTCTTCCCCATGTTTGCAGGTCATATACCTACTCCGACCGGCCATTGGCGGATTCCGGCGACCGTGGACGGATTCCGGTGAAAGAGGTATGCCTAAATCCCAAATAAGAATTTTTTATGGCATTTTCGGATTTTAAGCTAGATTAGTGTTTTTGATCTCGTTTAAATCATGTTGAGATCGTTTTAAATCTAGCACACCTTAGTGCGGATAACTGTCCAACCCATGTCTTCTCCTCCCATTTTTCTTGCTCCCTTTCAGAGATAATCTTTTGCCTCCTTCTTAGCAATCTGTGGGATTGCTGAGGTGGTGCTTTTCTCTTTTTCCCATGTGAAAAGAAAAGGCAGGGATTTGGGCCTTGATTTGCATCCCTCCGTTCTTGAGTACCTGGCCCGAATGCACCAAGTTGAGAGTTCCATAGGTCTGAGGTGTTGGGCTTCACTTTGGTGCCCAAGAATGATTATGAAATCACCATCGAGGGCATCAGGATTGAGCTGCTTCCTTGAAGCTCCGGCTTTCGTCGATGAAAAATATAATGTTTGTAAGTTTTCAATAAACGGCCGACCATGATATGGATACCGGGTTCATGTATAGTTGGCCTAGTCTGACTATACACGTCTTTCTGAACTTGATTTGAAAGAACGTTGTGTTTTAGTTTGAAGTCTTTCTGAACATATATTAATTTTCTTGTCTTATGTGGGGATTTTTGTTGCCTAGGCATTTTCCTTGCGCCTTTTGGGGAAAAAAAGTCTTTAACACCGATTTGTGGCTTTAGCAATGAAGGTGCTGAGGAAAAAGAGATCTGCTCAGAACTGACTCCTGTGTCCTTTTATTCATGCTCACTTTCATGTCACTCTACTTTTATTCATGCTCACTTTCATGTCACTCTAGTAGTATTGTAACACCTCAATTAAAATTTCTTATCATGTTAATTAAAAAATTATGACGTATCATGTTATTATTAGGGGGACACAAAAGGGGACAGGAATAAGAGGATATTTACGGCTTAAGCTACAACTCCAAAAGGCCTTAATCTAACTAAGGCTTCTTCATCATTCAGTCAAAGATGGCAAAATGTTAAATAATGATGGTTTATCCACTCTAGTCAGACAAACATTTCTGGGTTATGAGTTCAACTCGTTAAAAACGACAACAATCCCTGGAACGACACCACTGCAGTGGAAAGGCTTTCTTTGTTAAATTTTCCTTAATCAAGAATATATATATATATATATACATATATATATATATAGCTAAATAGAAACATACTTTTATTGAGGATTCAGAAATCACTATTGATCACATTTTCTTTTTCCATACATAAGCACACTTTTTATTATCACACGAGTACAAAGCAACACGCAAACCTTGCATAATGAGGGCAACTTCGACATTAACGGTACGTAGTCATATTAGTTGGCTGTTTATTGAAACTAATTTGCAAACATTTTCCACTGTAACCGGAACTTTAAGAAAGCAGCTCAAGCTTGATGCCACCAATGGTAACCGGATAACTATTCTTCGGCACGAAAGTGACGCGTAGGAAGTCGTCATTGTCGGCTCCGATCTCATCCAACAAGTCCGTTATCCCAAGATTAAGCGACACCTTGTGGATATGGTGGTGATCTCCACCATGTTTATGCTTATGAGGCACGTTTGCGAAGCATCCGGCGAACTCGGAGTTGGCAGGACCAGGTGCATACTCTTCGTTCACGTACACGTCAAACTTCACAGGCAATATTCCATCGAAACTAATGTCTTCAACCACCAACACTTCCTCTTCCTCCTCCCTCTCCTCTTTGCTCCTCGCCTTTTTCCCCAGCCTCGGCACCACTATAGTAACTGCCGAGCCCTCCAAATTTATGGGGAAATTGGTGCGCTCCACATTCCTCACATTAGGAATATTGCCCGGCACGCCCACTGTGGTATGGGGCGTGCCCCTTTCTTTGAGCCAGAGAAGATCGACCTCTTCGTAAACATAGCCGAGCACCTTAGTGTCGAGGCAATCTCTGATCTTGACACGAACAAGCCGAGCTTTCTCGTCGTAGAACACGAACGAGGTGTCTAGAAAGTCCGTGTCCGTGATGTCTTTCCTCTTCGGGCCATCTAATGTCTTCCAAATGTTCCACATGCGAAAAAGATGGGATCTCGACCTACGGAGTCACAAAATTTATCAGGAATTTGAGTTAGATCAAAATTTTAAATAATACTATGCGTGCGCTTCGCGGGTGCGTGACTTATTAAAACAACAATTATACAAATCACTGGAAAAGAAAAAGAGGCAGAAAAAAGAAGGAAGGGAAGAATAGTAATAAAGGATATATTATCATTAGTGGCTATATTAATAATTAAATTAATACAAAATTAATCAATATGCTAAATAATTACAAAACAGTAATTAGTAATCAATATATAAGCAATTACTGTCTTAGTAATTTACTCATATTATTAGTTTATAAGGAATTAATTAGTGTCTTAATAAAAAATAATTAGTACATTAATAATATATGTATTCTATTTAGCAACTAAATAATTAACTTTTAATTACATGATTAAATAATTAGTTAATTAGTTACTAATGTTTATTAATAGCCTATTATTTGATATATTACATGATCAATTTTGATAATTATTCCTTAAATAATCACTAATTACTAATAATCAATAATTACTTAATTAGTATATTACACAATTAATTGTTATAATTTAATATTAACTATCTTGGTATTTACTATTTATTTATTAATTATCAACTATTTACTAATTAATAAATTATAATTAATATATTATATGATAGAGTTATAAATTATTAATTATTTATTTAATAACCTATTAATAATTATTCCATTATTAATATATTTTATAACAATTTTCAACAATTCAACTCCTGAAAAATACAAAAAGGGTCAAAATGAAGAAAAAAATGAGTTTTAAGATGATAGGACAAAAACAAAAAAGAAAATAAAATTTCGGGATAAAAATATAAATAGTCAAAAAAGTACTGAATTGAAGAAATAAATAAGCTTGAGGATAAAAAGAAAAAAGAAAAAGTTAAAAAGAAAGGATTAAAAAAACAAGAGGTAAAAATTGGAAAATAATAAAAAAAATTCACAAAAAGACAAAATAACTTCACCAAACTTTGAATAGTGCTTTTATGCGTAGATGAATAGTAAATGCATTGTGATTTTTATTATAGTTATAGATTATAGATACATTACAAATCTCGTAATATTTATGTATCTATATGGACGCTAATTCATTTGATATGGATGAGATAGGTTAAGAGTTAGAGACTCCAAATTGAAGTTCTGAAAAGTGTTAGCATGTAAATAAATACCCGTTGAACTTTATACTTTGTTTCAAGACATCTATTGAACATTGAAAAGGGTTCGTTCAAAATGCCCCCTAACCTTATAAAACTTAAAAAAAAATGATGTGGCACTACTTATAGTTATATAAATATCCATAAACTATTGATTTTAAGTTACTTGCTACAGACGTAATACTTTTGTGTCATCTTGTCGCTTGATATTTTAAAAGTTTGAGAGGTAAATTGACACAAAATCAATAGTTTAGGAGATATCTATGAAATGATATTAGTTTAGGGGGCGTTTTGAACTAGTTTTTATATTTTATATGATGTTTATAAAATGATATTTTATATTTTACTTTATTGTATTATATGATGTTTTCAAAATATATATATATATGCACTATTTACCATTTATTTTTTTCTTGAAAAATGTTATATGTGCTATAATTTAACTAAAAAAGCGTTTAAAGTTAAGAACTTGAAGCTAGCGCTAATTAAGTGGCTGCGTCCCTACCTGCAGAGTAGAAGATGCCCATGTCCTCGCCCCGGGGCGTTTCGGGCGTTATTTCATGGCCGGTCCAGTTGTGGACACAGTTGTGTGGGTGCTTCTCGATGCTGCCTGGCGAGGTCTTGCTTCCTTCACGATACGGGGAGCCGAAGAAAAGCAACGGGAGTTTCGCTCCAGAAACCATATTATTGTACATGACGCCGTAGTTATCGTCCACTTGATCCTTGCGAGGCTTAGGAGCTTTACCGTTATGATAGTCGAGGTCAACGGTGGTGGGCGGCTGGTGAACGGTGCTTCGGTTTAGGTCATACAAGGCGGACAATTTGTCGGTATACATGTCCGGTATTTGCATCCCATCCGGATGGTCCCAGTTCCAGAAGGGCAAGGCGAAGTTCGGGTCACCTATGAGGTTACCCAATATTTTCTCGTAAAAGTAGACGTACCAGCGGTGGAAGGGAAAGAAGAGCCAACTGTTGTGGACTACAAACTGAATATATTTGCCGAGGCCGTCTTTGTCGCCGTCTGGGCCATCGCAGTAGAGGGCGTGGATGTTGGCTTGTTGCATGAAATTCCGGGGGTCGGATGGGGGGAGATTTCGCATGATCTCTGTTGCTTTGTTGTACTTGGCGATGTACTCGCTGCTGACCTGGTGTGCCGGCTGCCTTACCCGGAGGGAGGTTACCGGCAGGGGGCGGGGGCACATAATCGATGACCATAGTACTGGGCGCCTTTGAGCTGGCCATGAATGAGAATATTGATGATCTACGTGAAAGGACTTAATTTGCTTTTAAGCTTTGATAGACTAGGATGAATGAAGCCATAACCCATCTTTGAATTTATAGGGAAATATTCAGTCTGAATACTTTATTTATTTATTCGTTTGTTTCATTATTGTTGTTGTTGTTCTTATTATTATTATTTTTGCTGGGAAGAAGATTTTGAGGACCTAAATTTTGATAACTATCTAATGGCAGCAAATAAAGAAGGACGATGATCAGAGAGAAGTTGATTGAGTTTATTAACTATATATAATATTAATTTTCCCCAACAATACTTCCTTTTTTTAATTATTTTATTTAATTACTTCTTCATTCAATATGATAATTTTTCGTGTTGACTTGGGAGTTTAATTTCGTGGCTTGTTCTTGGATTTTTCGTTAGCACAGAGGCCTATTAATATTCCTTCATTTGTTTTGTTTTTTGTTTTTTTTTTTTTTTTGAGTAATTAACTTGAATAGTTAACCTCCTATTTGTGCATCGTCAATCATTTAACTTATTTAAATGTTCACGTATATTTAAGAATATATATAGACAGAATTCTGTAATAATCAAATATTGATAATCAATTTATCATTGTTGATCATATATTTAGCATTTTGAAAACAGTGATTATAACAATAAGCTAACAACTCTCTAAACACACAGGCGTTGAAACGGTCGAAATAGATGTCAAAGGATTTGGTGAAGGAAATTCAAGTGATAAAGTGAAAGTTTTTAAATTTAAGTGATAAAGTGAGAATGATCTCAAAATTCAGGTAGTATCACTGAGATTAATCTATATATATATATATATATATAATATTAGGGAAATTATCTTTTATTTATAATTTTTTCTTTATTGGTATTTATTTTTGTATTAGGAAGCATCTTGATTTTAATTTCGGTAACTTACTCGATTATGTACCGTATAATGTCTATTTATGTGGAGCTCCCTTCATAGTGCTCCTTACTAGTCAAGCATATTGCCGACACCTTTAAATCTCTCAATTTTCTCTTCTTTATTTTATTTTCTTATTTAATTATTATTATAGTATTGGAGTTTCATACTCTGAGTCTCAAATCCTCCATGATTAACATTTTTATCTCATACTGAGAGCCTCCAAATCCAGACAATGCACCTCCAAACCCAGGCAATACGCCTCCAATCTCCAGGCAATGCGCCTCTAGCAACGCCCTAGCGCCCTCTTCTCTCTTCTTAACGATTGACGTCCCAACGCCCTGCGCTCTCTTCTCTCTCTTGACGACTGCCATCTTTGCACCCAAGCTTTATCTCTTCCACGATGATTGTTGTCTCCATCCTGCATCTTTGTACTCTCAATGATTGTCATTCTACGCAACTATTTCGATGTCTTTATTTTGTTGGAAAAACTAAAAAAAAAAAAAGAAAAAGGAAAAAAAAGACTTACATGATTAGATATCTTATAAGAGCTCTATCTTGCGAGGGCATATTAAGAAAAGTATATTACAAGCGTCCTCTTCTCTCTCTCTCTCTCTTTCTCCATTCATGTTTTACACCATAAATCTTGGATTTACCTAGACTATTCTGATGGTAAATCCATTTTTATGCTGTAAATAATCTTAGATTTACCATTAGAACAGAATATGTATTCTCATGGTAAATCCATGTTTTACGCTCTAAATTAAAGATTTATCATTAGAACACAAATTGTGTTTCTTCGTTCAAATCCTAAAATTACAGTGTAACTGTAATTTTAAGATTTACTATCAGAATATAATTTCTCTTCCTTACACAGTAAATTAAGGACTTACCATCATAATATAATTTATCTTCCTTACACAGTAAATTAAGGATTTACTATCAGAACACATATTGTATTTATTCTTAAATCCTAGATTTACAGGGACATTTTAAGAATATTAATTTAGTGTAAATCCTATTAGACCTATTTATTAACTAATTATAGATCTTAACCTATTTGTTTTAATTATCCTTTTAGTCAGATCTATTTCCTGCAATCTCCCATAAAATTATATGACCAAGATCCAATATATGCTCATAAAAAAAGACTTGTCCAAATAAAAAATATATATATGACCATGACCTAATTTATGCTCATTTAAGAATGATTTGTTCAAATATATATATATATATATATATATATATATGACCGTGATCCAATTTATGCTGATAAAAGAAGACTCCAATGAATGCAAATTATATAAATACTTGGTGGACAAGATCGACAAAAGATCTATATGCTCGTAAAAAAAGACACATCCAAATAAAATAAAATAAAAAACTATATAACGACAACAAGTAAGAAAGCAACATCTGCTATTTGACGAAAAGTAATAAAGGATCATTTTGACATTATCTTATTTTTCTTTTTGGCTTATAGTGCAATATATATTTTTTTCCATTCCAATCTTCCCCCTTTCCCACAACGTCCCATAAATTAGAACTAAAATCAGAATCAAGAATTTGAACCACTCAAAACTAAGAAGGGTGGGGTTTTAGAATAAAAAATGATTCTAATTTAAAACATCACATTAAAATTTAAATCTTAAACTAAAATCATATAAACTAAACACTGATTTTATTGAATCAATCCATAATCACTTTTTACTTTTTATAAATAAATATTAATTTAAACCAGAATTATAATTTCAATTCTAAAACTCTCATACTAAACATCTTCTTAACGGGATTATGTGATTTCTTAGAGACGGGGGTCAATAAAATTGAGGAAGCGGGCAAGCAAAGAATGGGACCAGGTCCCTTTTTTTTTATTTTTTAAGTTTTTTGCATTTTTCCCCTTAACTTCTAGAACTTTGACATATGTTCTTTCAATTTTAATTTTAACAATTTACTCATAAAACTTATTAATATTATTACAACGCGATCTATTTATTAATTTTGTGCTCATTTTTTATAAGATTTAAGAGAATCAAAAGTTAAGATACAGAGAAATTTATATTACTATTTAAATTAAGATGTTGGACTTTTTTTATTGAACATGCTTTGTCATCATCAATTTTAGACAACTATATGCAACATAGAGCACATTGGCCACTGCAACATTTAAGTTAGAAAGGTAAATTGTGAAAATTAGAAGTTCAAAGGGTAAATTAGAAGTTCAAAGAATGGGACCAGGTCACTAAGTGAGATTTACTACACACACACATAGCATTGAGAAAGCAGGAAATGAATGGTGCGTTTAGAACTCATTTTAAAATTATTTTATTTTTTGTATGAAAATGTAAATGAAAACGTTTTCAATATCAGACAGAAATTATTTTTAAAAATGCATTTATTAGTTTTATCAAGAGATTACTTTTAGTATAAAAAAAACTTATTAATGTCTATCTCTCTCATCAAGAGGGAAAACAAAAATAAAAAGAAAAAAACGATAAAAAGTCATTTTTCATTTTTCTCTTATTTTACACTAAATAAAAAAATTATTTTCATTTCTGTTTTTTATTTTTAATTGTGTCAAATTCTGTTTTAAAATCGTTTTTTTTTTTTTTTCAAAAAATGTAAAAAATAAAAATAAGAACAATTCTAAACACAACAAAAGATTCTTTTTCACTTTCTCCATTTTTTATTTTTTGAGTTTTTTACATTTTTTTCCCCTAAACTTCTAGAACTTTGACATATGTTCCTTCAATTTTGCTTTTGACAATTTACTCCTATAACTTATTAAAATTATTGCAACATTACCAATTTTATTAATTGTGTGCTTATTTTTTTGTAAGATTTAAGAGGATCAAAATTAGGATACAAAGAAAATTGTATTACTGTTTAAATTAAGATGTTGGAATTTTTTAATCCAACATGCTTTGTCATCATCAATTTAAGCCAACTGTAAGAAACATAGAGCACAACATTTAGAAATGTAAATTGTGAAAATTAGAAGTTCAAAGGTAAACATGTAAAATAAAACTTTTTGGGATGATGATTTTGAGGAAAGAGATAGATTAAACCAAATTAGCCGCCTAGCTAGATAGATAGGAGTTCGTTTGGAAAAGAAAACGGGAAAACAGATGGCCAAAAGAGCAGGAGTAAATAAATAAAGAGCGTGTGGTCTCTTCCCTTCTCTTGGTTGTATCAATGTTTTGGATGTTTATTTTATTCTTTTCTTAATCGCTTTCAGACCAGCGTTCTCGAGAACCTAACCCAAAGCTGACGGCACACCACAGCTAGCTAAGATTAGTCAGACGCACGCCCCACGAATCTCAGGTGATGTTTGATAAAAATATACATAAATTAAAAATAATTTAAATCACATAATTTAAATCTTTCAACCAAACGTATTTTCAACGTCTATCGTGTCCAAAACTATGATTATGATGGACCAAGCACTAATCGACAAATATAAAGATTGATTTTTTAATGGTAAATGGGGTTTTCACAAGTTTCCACTGACAATTGGAATACATCATCCCGATATCTTGAGACGTATATATACGTTCTCATCTAGTTTAGGGATTTTAATTTTTAATTTAAATTTAAATGTAATTTTATATAAAAATTTTAAATTATGATAAAATTTAAATTTAAATTCAAATCGATAAAATAAATCACGTCACTGATTATTAATAAGTTTATTTGAGAGACTAACATATTAATTTAATTAATTTTTAAGAGTTAAATATGATTAAAACTACATTCAATTAAAAAATATGAAAAATAAATAATTTTTAATACAAATTTAACCGTTAAAAAAATTAGAATGTTTGGTTTATAGATTCAGAATCATGATTTAAAATCATTCTTATTTTATGTGTATTTTTTATAAAAAAAAATACTATAATAAATCACAAATTATGATCCAAACTATGTCATAAATCTCTTTACCAAACTTATTAGTCTTATTAAAAAAGTTTTCTTTATTATTTTTCAGCTGTTAAATGAAGAGTAAAGAAAAAGTAGGTGGGTGGCATCCCCAAAGATTTTGGAACAGTATGGCAGCATGTTGGAACCCAATGCAACCCAAAGATTTTGGAACAGTGAGCAGCGAGTTGGAACCAAATGTGGATTGTGGAGTCCCTCAAATTTAGCATTAAAAAAACAACGGGTGTGTTTGGAATTGATTCCAAAACGTTTTTGTTTTCTATACGAAAATGAAAATGAAAACGTTTTCATTTTCATTTTTGAATTATTTCTGAAAATGCATTTGGTAGTTTTAGTTAGAGATTGATTTCAGATTTAAAAAAAAACTGAAACTGCGTTTGGTGGTTTCATTTTTGAAAACATGTATTTAATATATTAAATAAATAATAATTGAATCACAAATAAAAACACTAATAATTAATAAAATATGGAAATTACAATATTAGCTTAAATTATTGTCGCCTATACGAATCCTACATTTGATTAGCTAGATGATCCCTAAAAGTAACCATGTAATTACGTTGTTGCCGACCACCCATTTCAGATGTTTTTGCTTCTTGTTCATCCATACCATGTTGTTGTTCCTGTTGCCCTTCTTGTTCTCCCTCAATATCTTCTACGGGCAAATCGACCTCATATTGTCTAAATAGAGGATCATCTCGCGCGTGTATTTTAATTAAATTGTGGATCACACAACAATCTATTGGTATAACATTTTGTCTTGGCATCCAATAATTGGTCATATGCCTAAGAATTTTAAACCTTACTTTCAAGACCCCAAAGCACCTCTCTATGCAATTACGCAGTGAAGAGTGATAATAATTGAATAACTCTTGTAGTCCCGTTGGTTGACCACCATTTCTAAACTATTGAATATGGTACCTCTGACCACGAAATGGTGCCAAAAAGCCTTGCATGTTGCTGTAACCGGAATCCACAACGTAATATTTTGGGGGGTGGCGCCAAGAATGGGTCATCTGGATCTCTCATAGTCTCAGTTAACACTCTGGAATCAGCAGCTGATCCTTCCCATCCGGTATTGACATAAGTGAATAGCATATCAAAACTACACGCCGCCATTACATTTTGAGTGCACGAATGTCTTCTTCCTCTGTAGACTGTCTGTTGATGTGCAGGTGGGACAACCATCATGTGTGTACCGTCTATTGCACCAATACAATCCTATTAAAATATATAAGGCGTGAGTTACGATTAATTTAAAATTATTTGTCATATTAGTAGTATATGATGAGAGTCAGATTGTACCTTAAACCATGGCCAGTACTTAGGGTTGTGTCGAATCTCTGGGGGGACAATGTTCATATTTGGTAGTTTTATAACTT
>NW_010367133.1:9444-9554 GCF_000414095.1 Morus notabilis | reverse complement strand
AAAAAAAAAAACATACGTTCGAAAGGAAACAAATAAAGAAAACAACACAATAATCATTTAAACTACAGGCTTCGAATCCATGAAAGATGACGACAAGCGGGCATTTTCAC
>NW_010367133.1:0-9405 GCF_000414095.1 Morus notabilis | reverse complement strand
AATACTTGTAGTTGGATCCTCTTTCTGAGCCTCGGCTAATGCCATAGTACGGGCTTGCCTATCAACTAAATATTGCTGAAACAAATCAACCTTTTGAACATATGTCTCACTACGTATGGTAGCACTCTTTGCCAAAGCCTCTATAGCCGCGTCAACTGCACTATTGTTCTTGCCCTTCTTCTTGGATCAAGTAGTAGGACCCTGAGACTGTCTGCTTCTATTGTCTTCCGCACCCCGGATTTCATCCGAGTCTCCTGTACCCTCCTCCACCTCTTCCGGTTGTGTGGCCGCCCTCTTCGCCGCATTCAAAACATTAACGGCAGTATGTGCATTCATTGACCCCTGTCTAGTAGCAATAGTCCCAAAAAAAATCTGTGAAAGTTGGGCAAAGTTCTGCAAACCCCCTTTCTTGAATTTCTTACACTCAGGATGTTTCTGACATTATAAAGAAAACAAGAGTAAATACTCATGTGCAATCCAAACACCAATTCAACTCTTTCATATAACATAAGAGGTTAATGCTCAAAACTTACCGCCACATATGAATCCCATACTTCTTTTTCAGTTGTGACAGTGTTAGCCTCAGAATCCCAACCAAACCCTGATGTTTCAATTAATGCCTTAAACTCCCTCGTGCTACGTCTAAGCCTATTCCACTTTGCTTTAAGTTGGTCTGACGTGAAATGCTTACCAAACTTAAGTGCTATTTCATTAGCAATTTTCATCCACGTTTTTTTGTGCATAGTGGATGTTTGCATCCCAGTCTTTGACTCTTCGTATATCAGTTCTACATAAAAATCCTCAATTGCAGCCGGCCATTTCGTATTATCGTCCTTATCACACATCTAAAATAACACTTTTAGCAATTAAAATAAATGTCAATTTGTAAAGTATATGCACACACAGACACAGACACACGCAAGGTCTGATGCGGGCTGATTTTCAGCCCCCATCAGGGCTGATAATCAGCCACCATGGGGTTGATGGGGGCTGAAAATCAGCCCCCATCAGGGCTGATAATCAGTCCCATTGGGGGCTGATAAATTGATAGGGGCTGATAATCAGCCCCCATCAGGGCTGATTGGGGCTGATTTTCAGCCCCTATTGGGGCTGATTTTCAACCCCATTGGGGGCCTCCCAGGCCAGCACCAAAGGGAGGCCCCCAGGGGCTGATGGGGGCTGATTTTCAGCCCCCATTGGGGTTGATGGGGGCTGAAAATCAGCCCCCATCAGGGTTGATAATCAACCCCCAATGGGGCTGATGGGGGCTTAAAATTAGCCCCCATTGGGGATGATTTTCATCCCCCAATGGGGTTGATGGGGGCTGAAAATCAGCCCCCATCAGGGCTGATAATCAGCCCCATTGGGGGCTGATGGGGGCTGATCATCAGGGCTGATAATCAGTCCCATTTTCAACCCCCAATGGGGCTGATGGGGGCTGATCATCAGGGCTGATAATCAGCCCCATTGGGGGTTGATTTTCAACCCCCAATGGGGCTGATGGGGACTGATTTTCAGCCCCCATTGGGGCTGATAATTAGCCCCCAATGGGGCTGATGGGGGCTGATTTATCAGCCCCCATCAGGGCTGATAATCATAATCAGCCCCCATTGGGGCTGATTTATCAGCCCCCATCAGGGCTGATAAATTCAGCCCCAATCCTATTGGGGCTGATAATGGGGCTGATAATCAGCCCCCATTGGGGCTGATTTTCAGCCCCTATTGGGGGCCTCCCAGGCCAGCCCCAAAAGGAGGCCCCCAGGGGCTGATGGAGGCTGATTTTTAGCCCCCACTGGGGTTGATGGGGGCTGAAAATCAGCCCTCAATGGGGCGGATGGAGGCTGATAATCAGCCCCCATTGGGGCGGATGGGGGCTGATTTTCAGCCCCCATTGGGGGCCTCCCAGGCCAGCCCCAAAGGGAGGCCCCCAAGGGCTGATGGGGGCTGAAAATTAGCCCCCATCAGGGCTGATAATCAGCCCCCAATGGGGTTGATGGGGGCTGATTTTCAGTCCCCATTGGGGGCCTCCCAGGCCAGCCCCAAAGGGAGGCCCCCAAGGGCTGATGGGGGTTGATTTTCAGCCCCCATTGGGAGCCTCTCAGGCCAGCCCCAAAGGGAGGCCCCCAGGGGTTGATGGGGGCTGAAAATTAGCCCCCATTGGGGCTGATTTTCAGCCCCCATTGGGGGCCTCCCATGCTAGCCCCAAATGGAGGCCCCTAGGGGCTAATTCAGCCCCAACAGGGGCTTATGGGGGCTGATTTTCAGCCCCTATTGGGGGCCTCCCAGGCCAGCCCCAAAGGGAGGCCCTCAGGGGCTGATTTATCCCCAATGGTGGGGCCTCCCAGGGGCTGATACAGCCCTAATGGGAGGCCCCCAGGGGCTGTATCAGTCCCAACGGGGGCCTCCTGGGGAAAAAGAAAAAAAATGGAAAAAAAACCAGATTAGATCAAGCATAGGATAGAAAAAGAAACACCAAATCAAACGGAAATCAACAACCGATTTGGTTGAATATAGCAAATCAAACGGCGAGACAACAGAAAAGAAAAATAAAAAAATAAAAAAACAAATTGCTCAACCAAATCGATCGAAAAATCAAACACGTTCAAACATTTTTGGCTAGGGGCATACCTCGGTGAGAAAATGGAGAATGGCGCAGATTGGGCAACAAGAGACCGGAGGAGCTCAGGCGAACGGAGGTGCTCCGGTGAGAAGCAAACGGCGCGAGTCTTGGGTGAGAAGAACGCCGGGGCTCGGCCGGGAAGAAGAGCTCGGCTTAAGAAGGGAAGGGAAGAAGGAAGAAGAGCTCGGCTGAAGGGGAAGAAAAAATCGAAGAAGGAGAAACGGGGGAGGACGATCGAGGAAGAAAGAAGGAAACCAAAAATGAAAACAAGAAAATGAAAATGGATTTTTTCCGTTTTCAAAATTCTAGAAAACGACAAAAACATTTTTGTTTTTGTTTTCTGACACAAACTTTGCCAAACACGTTTTTTGGCTCCGTTTTCAATTTTTTGCTTCGAAAAATGTGAGAAATGAAAACGGAAATGCTAACAAACAGACCCGCACTTTGTTGAATATTAAGCTTTTATCCAAATACTAAATTTTAATAGTAAAACACAAATTTAGTATTCCATTAAAAATGTTAATCTGAAATGAGAAAATATAAAATGAATATGTAGTGAATACAAATTCTAAAAATTAATCTCCTAAAGAATAAAATGATTACTTTTTATTCATACGGCCCTTGAACATTTCCACTAACCTCTTAGAAAGTCATACTTTTTCATTCAAATTTTAAGTTACTCCTATTCAACTTCCTCTATTAAATTTTCCGTTCAAAACAAACTAGAAAAAAAATATAGTATAGTCATGTGATCTTTTTGTTAAAAATAAATGAAAACGACCACATGATTAAATTTCATCACTACTTTCTCTTTCTGTTTTAAATAACAATTCTAATAAATTGAATTAAGTAGGCATGATTCATAATTTAGAGAGTGAAATGGAAATTTATTAATTAATGTTTCAAAGGCAAATTGAGATAACACTAAGAATCACGAAACACATGTAAGATTAACCCAAAAGAAATTAGTCTATATATGATCATTTAGATCTAACTAAAAAAATACTTATATTCAAGTAGATCATTGCACAAAACTATTTATGAAATATTTTTTTATGTACTACATAAAAAAGAAATATTCTAATATCATTTTGCTTTTATTTTTTGTAAAGCTTTTTACACATATATCAAAATTCCAAAATGAAATAGAAATATAAACTATACACTTACAATATTTTAATATTATAAAAACAAATAACATTACTATTACTATGTAAACGTGTATACAAAATATGACATTATTATAATAATTACAGTGTTAATTTTTCTATTTGAAAACATTCTGAATTTTTTTTAAAATTTCAAATTGACCATAGTAATTTTGTTATATAGTGTAAATTTTTCTCTTTATTTTTTAGGTAAAAATATCTAGTGGCAGTATTAGTTTGTTTGGGATAACTTTTCCTTTTATTTTTAAGCACTAAAAAAAAAAAAACATAAGTCAATTAGGGTGCTTTAAGACTATTTAGATAGTGCATAGAATAGAGCTTTTGAACTTATTTGGTTAAATAAATTAAAAACTCTTTATTAAAATTTTATCTCATTTTATTTTAATGAAACTTTTAAGGTAGGACTCATTATTTACAATTACAGTAGATATTATTATCTTAATCGTTGAATTAAGTTTTAACAATATGTTTTATGAGTGTACATGTTAAAAAAATTTACAGCGCAAGACTTATTGTTACAATCACATATCAAATCATTAAAAACTTAATCCAAAGCTCCTAGCCTCCTACAACGAAATTTTCTTTATTTTATCAAGTTCAATTGTAATAAATATAACTTTCATTATTGTTAGATATTATTATTTTAGCTGTTGTATAAACTATAATCTATAAATAGAAGCTATTTTGTATATCTATAAATTTTTAGGTGAACACTTGATCGACTCTAAAGATTATAAAACCATCTTTCTTATTTTATTTTATTTGTAAGTGAAAATTACAGTTGTTATTCAAAAATTTATATTTTTTTGTGAGTTTTTTTAATAGGATTAAAAAAAATAAATTATCAATAATTTTTTGATTTTTAATCATTAAATTTTTATTAAAAATTAATTATTTTATATATTTTTTAATGTGATGTGATTTTAATCACATTTATCAGTTAAAAATTAATGAGACGTTTAAAAAGGAAATTCAGATTCTGATTTAAATCATAATTCGTAATTTATTACAGTATTTTTTTCATAAAAAATACACATAAAATAAGAATAATTTTAAATAATAATTATGAATACATAAATCAAACATCATTTATAAAAAAAATACTTTTTTTATAAAAGAAAAAAACCAGAATATTGATTTCAAGCAATTTCTTCCCGAGTTCTTGCGTGAAAACCGTACAACATGACCACCACTGTCATCTTTGACAATTGTTGGCAGTAAACCAAAATCCACACTCCAACATTAGCTAATATATTTGCGCGTTTAGCCACTTCCAGCCTTTTTTTGGTTTTCTCCCATCATCCATCCATACGTCTTTTTTTATTTAGTCGGTGAACACAAACAGAAGCAGAAACAGAAGCAGAGCAGTACAGCACAGTTAAGCCTGGAACACAGAAGAGATCAGGACCTTTTGAAAGGGCCTTTAGACGAAAAGTCATATAGACGGGAGGGAAAATTTTGAACAGAGACGAACACTGAAGACAATTTGGCACACCAACGAGGTAAGGTAGCTCTGTGCTTGTGAGTTTCAATTTATGTATATTTTTTACGAGAGAAAATATTATAACGAATAACGAATAATGATTTAAATCAGGGAATGAATTTCTCTACTAAACATCCTCTTAGTAAAAGTGGTTTCGCTTTTTATGTGGTCGGTTTGTTTTTCTCAAGATTTTAACCCAGTTAGTTCCTAGTTCCTTTCCACGCCAACAAATAACTAAAAAGTTCTTCACTAAACACCTAACTGAAACAGTGAAATATTCCTTTTAATCCAATCGATTCTAGTTTAGTTTTAAATGTTTAGAAGAGTCGGTGTTTCTCTCTGCTCTAGAAAGTAGAAACGTCCTGTTATCTTCTCATTAGCGAGACCTCATTTGCTTCGTGAATTGAAGTTTTTAATTCAAATTAAAATGTGATATTTTTTTAAAATTTTTAACTGTAATAAAAAAAGTTAGATGTGTCATTTTAAAAAAAATTTTAATTGTAAATATTTAAAACTAAAAACTCAAATCAATAAAATGAACGAGGCATGAGTAATGCTTCAATCGAATCTATCTAGCTTATAAAAATAAGGGGTATGACAGGACATATTTTAGAATTTTAAATTTGGACCGTGTTTAGAATTGATCCCGTTTTTATTTTTCACGTTTTTTAAGAAATAAAAAATAAAAATATTTTCAAAACGACATTTGGCGTAATAAAGACAAAAAAGGAAATGAAAATGACTTTTTTGGTTTAGTGTAAAATGAGAGAGAAATGAAAAATGATTTTTAGTCATTTTTCATTTCCTCCTCTCTCGAGCACAGAGATGTGACATTTTTTGAAAACTTTTAACTGTAAAAATCTAAAACTGAAAACTCAAATCGGTGAAATGAACGCGGCCTGAGCAATGCTTCAATCGAATCTATCTAGCTTATAAAAGTAAGGGGTATGACAAGACGGATTTCAGAATTTTAAATTTAGACCGTGTTTGGAATTGATCCCGTTTTTATTTTTTACGTTTTTCAAGAAAAAAATAAAAACATTTTCAAAACAGTGTTTGGCGCAATAAAGACAAAAAACGGAAATGAATACGATTTTTTGGTTTAGTGTAAAATTTTTCATTTTCTCATCTCTCGAGCACAGAGAGAGATATATATATTAATTAGTTTTTTTATACTGAAAATAATCTCTAGAAAAAACTACTAAACACATTTTTAAAAATAATTTATGTATAAGATTGAAAATGGTTTTATTTTCATTTTCATACAAAAAATAAAATAATTTTAAAACGAGTTCCAAACGTGCTCTTGGCTTTCTCGTCAGAAAAGCAAACTATCAATTTTTAGTTGCAATTTACTTAAATATATATATATAAAAAAAATTAGTTGCAATTTTGCTCCAACATGATAAAATTTTAGAGGTTTTCACTCGTAGAACTTTGTTAGATACAATAAAAATCATATTAAATAAAAAAATACATAATAGACAGTTTTTTTTATATAAATTTAAAATTTTTCTTAGTAGTTTTTTTCTCTCTCTAAATTTTAAATGAACCACGAGTGGAACTAAAAATGAGTTCATGGATATTTTTGTTTGCAAAATTAAGGACAAATTTTATAAATTCTCCTTAAATTTTGTCGCTTGTGTTAACATACTTTCTAAACTTTAAAATGTGCATGTTATGTTCTTTGAATTTTGTTACTTATGTCAACATGCCCCATGATGTTAACTTTGTTAAGTTTTTTAACGGAAATGTTTATAAATTCCCCTTAAACTTTGTCACTTATGTCAATATGCCCGCTCAACTTTAAGATGTACTTGTTTTACCCCCTGAATTATGATATGTCTTCAACTTTTCTCCAACCATCTTGATTCTATCAGTTTTTTGAACAAAAATATTGAGATGACTATTAAATTATTAATTATCTATGATATTTGACCATTAAAGTTTGTTAAGTTAATGAGTTTCTTAAGATTTGTGTTGTTGTTGTTTTTCTTAAGGTATAATTAAGTAAATGACCTGAACGCATTTGGATATAAAAATGCTATATAGGTATAAAGCATAAACATGTTTTATGTCGAGCACTTCTATCTAGTTGAAATATTAAGAAAAAAATACTAACAAAATTCATTATATTATACAGATTTGTTCTTAATTTTTTCCCTCTTTATTGCCTCTAATCAACTAATGTTTTGAGAATTGATGCTTAACAAATATTTTTAGAGGAAAATGTATTCAATCAACCTTAAATATTATAGATAATTACCAATTTAATGGTCATATCAATATTTCCATTCAAAAAAATTGATAGAATTAAGATGAAGAGAAAAAAGTTGGAGACATATTATAGTTCGGTGGGCAAAACATATATATTTTAAAATCATGGGGCATATGGACACAAGTGATAAAATTCAGAGGTATTTATAAGCATTTTCGTTAAAAAATTAACGGAATTAACCTCAATAGGTATGTTGACATAAGTGATAAAATTTAAGGAGCACAACATACACATTTTAAAGTTTAGGGACATGTTGACACAAATGATAAAGTTCATGAAGAATTTATAAAATTTGTCCTAAAATTAAATCAAGAACAAATAGTTACCTACGAAAACAACCAATGATATGATCCAATATTATGTCACAAGACTCACAACATAATTGAAGAATGCTTAAAGAATAGGAAGAAGAAAAGGAAAAATTAAACAATATCTAATAATGTAATAAATCTAATACTACTTTCAAAAAACAAACAAAAATAAATAAATCTAATACTAGGCGTTTATAACATTGTTACTTTACATGAATAGAAAAGGTAAAGATAGAAGTGTTTGCTTCCCTTTTCTATATATTCATGCATTTTACTACCGAATTAATGCTGATAATAAGCCTCGCATGATGTCAAAAATAGGAAGGAGAATGTCAATTTTAACATTCGTTAAAGATCGGTTTAGAATGTATATTTAAATTATAATTTTTAATTTTGACATTTGAAATTTAAATTTTTTATGAGAAATAAATATTATAACATAATCAATAATTTGAGTTTGAGTATATGAATAAAATGGGTCCTAAATATTGTTTCCTAATTAATTGAAAAAAATATGTTAAAACTTACTACTTCCTAAATGAGTGGCCTTAAGTGTGAGAAGCAGATGAAGAATCCGGTTTTTGTTTGTTTGTTTTTTTTTTAAAATGACTGATCTAATCTTAAGAAGAAGGGGAAAAACAAGGACTGGTCTTGACTCCCATGTGCATATATAAATATTGATTTATCAACAAGACTTGTCGGATCCTCCTCTTTTCTCTCTCTCTCTCTTTATTATTATTATTTTTTTGTTAATATCACGTTATCCGCTCTTGAAAGCAGAGTAGCTATTTACCATCTACCCTCATTTGACTTTTTTTTTTTTTTTTTTTTTTTTTTAAATAAACAAGTCCAAGCAATGTGACTTTACTGACTTGTTTAATTTTGTTTATTAGGAAAATTAACATTCACATTAAAAACTCAAATTTTTTTTAGGGAACATTAAAAAATCAATTTATTCATTATATTATGTAAGCCTGACCTACGGCAGGTGACGGGAAGATGGTAAACTAGCTACTCCACTTTCAAGGAGCGGATGCTGCGGATCACGTGATATTAACCCAAAAAAAAAGTGGAGGAGCGAACAAGTCTGGTTGATAAATTAATATTAATGCTGCGGATGACGTGATATTAACAAAAACAAAAAAAAACAAAAAAAAGAGGAGGAGCGAACAAGTCTGGTTATAAATCAATATTAATAAGGAGAAAGAGAAAAATATGTCAAGACTTAAGATGAAAAAAAATTTAATAGGTTAATAGTTTACGTAAGATTATAAATATGTCAAATTATTATTTTTATCTATAATTTATCTGGTTATGAACCATAACTTGACAAGTTATTGTCTATAATTGTCCATAACTTGTCTGATTATGAACCATAACTTGATAAGTTTGTCCATAACTTATCTGGTTATAAACTATAACTTGACAAGTTATGACCTATTAATTTCTATAACTAAAAATTGGCCCATATACTTTCTTAAGCTTTTCATATTGACTTATTCTTTACTATTTCCCATATTAATATGCACATGGGACGTTGTGGG
>NW_010367132.1:0-535 GCF_000414095.1 Morus notabilis | reverse complement strand
CGGCCCCGGGGTGGCCCCGGTACGGTTTGGGGTTTAGGGTTTGGGGTTTAGGGTTTAGGGTTTAGGAATTGGGGTTTGGGGTTTGGGTTTGGGGATTTAGGTTTGGGGTTTGGAGTTTAGGGTTTGGGTTTGGGGTTTGGGGTTTAGGGTTTAGGTTAAGGGTTCAGGGTTCAGGGCTCAGGGCTCAGGGCTCGGGGCTCGGGGTTCGATGTTCACGGTTCGGGGTTCAGGGTTCAGGGTTCGGGGTTTGGGGTTCACGGTTGACGGTTCAGGGTTCAGGGATCAAGGCAGGTTTCAGGGTTCAGGGGTCAGGGTTCGGCGTTCGGGGTTCAGAGTTCATGGTTCATGGTTCAGGGTTCAGGGTTCACGCTTCGGGGTTCACGGTTCACAGTTCATTGTTCAGGGTTCAGGGTTCAGGGTTCAGGGTTCAGGGTTCAGGGCTCAGGGCTCAGGGCTCAAGGCTCGGGGCTCGGCGTTCGGGGTTCCTTGTTTGGGGTTTGGTGTTAGGGGTTCGTGGTTCTGGATACGGGGTTTG
>NW_010367131.1:0-2709 GCF_000414095.1 Morus notabilis | reverse complement strand
ATATTATATATAATAGTATAATATAATATAATCGTAATTTTTAACTATCAATAGCAATTCAACCTCATTATTTATCAAACGTTATTACACTGATTTTGGAACAAGCACACCTATTATAATTATAGTTTACCAAATAGTCAGCTGCTTCTTCCTTCAGCACAGCTAAAAGTAATTTTTTTAAAATCTACAACACTACCAAACTAAGCCTATACAGTATGCTCTCATCAGCTTAGTTGTCACAAATAAGGCTTTTTTTAAAATAAAAAGTATCCCATTTTACTAGAATCTAAAATGTATCCTCTATGTTTTCCACATCAGACAAAAAGTATCTCTTCTTTTAATTCTAAAATTTTTAACTCTTTAAATCTAACCAAAAAAATCCAAGCAAATTTAATAAAAATGAGCACATTACAATAATTTTACAAGTTCAAAAAGTTGATTGTCAAAATTAAAAATTTAAAAGACAATTTGTTAAACTACGACAAGTTTGAGGGACAATTGTGCTAAAATATTTTTTTTTTCTAAATAGCTAAATTGTCCTTAGATATTCTAATATATTGTTTAAATTTGTGCTATGCTATATCAGCTTTCAAACAACCCTCTTAGATCTTTTTTCTTTTTCTTTTTTTTAAGTGGCCCTCTTAAATTCAAACATTAATAATGGGAAGAAAATCTACAACACAAATTTAAACAAGTTTTTCTTTTTTTTTTTTTTGCCTTTTTTTAACACCAATTTGAACAAATTGATTTACTATACACTGCATTGCACTACATTTTGAAATCTTTAAAAAAGAATTGCTCAATATAGTGCATAATAAACCAACTTGTTAGAATTGCCCAGTACCACTAAAGTCACAACAAAATTTACATTTTTTTTTAAGATTTCACTTTCTTAAATTGAAAAAATAAATGTGCAAATTGGTGCTGAAATTTCCTTCACATTGCTGAATGTCAAATCTAAAAGGCTCATTAAAAAAAATTAAGAGTAATGTTTAGAAGGTAGTATAGCCCAACACAAATATAGGCAGTGCGTGGAATATCCAATGACAATTTGACCATTTCATAAAAATTAAACCAAAAAAGTTAAAAAAAATAGATACTTTTGTTTGGTATGAAAAATATTGGTGGGTTATATTTTTTATTTTAAAAAACCAAGGGTAAAAGTTATATTTAGGTAAAACTGAGGGATACTTTTTGAATTTTCTCTTTTTTTGTACTTGTATCCTTTAAACTTTTCAAATTTGGCAATTAATCCTTATTCTTTCTCCTGCAATAAACCTCTTTAACTTTTAAATATTTACAATTAAGGTCCAATTGAAAATGTTGTCTGGTTTTTTTACACGTAAATGTGTCTGTCTGTTAGGGCAATAATCAAGAATTGTTTATCACAACTAATTGTGTTTGAACTCATTAAATGACTATGAATCAATATAACTAAATAAATAGGGTGAGAAATGACATTCGTTGCAATTAACAAATGCTGAAGTGCTTGTTACCTGATCAAAATCCTCCAAACAAAAAAAACAGATGGTGTTTTTTTATTATACTTTAATTGTAAAGATCTAAAAGTCAAAAGAGTCAATTGTCAAAAAAAAATAACAATCAAATTGAAATTGCCAAATTTAAAATGTTGAGGGGGGTGTCTTAAAAAAAACCCCTAATAAAAACAAAACTTTTAATTATAGAGATACTTTGAGAAATTATGGGAGAGAATTTTAAAAATTGTAAGAGAACTCTAGAATTTAAATAATCAGAAGAGAAATGTTAAGAAATGCCAAGAAACAAGGGTACCCAATAAACAACCTCACGGATTATGCTACGAATATTAGAGTTTTTAATTTGTGTGATACAAATGAGCTAGTCGAAGGTAAACTAATAATAATCTTCATGGATTATGCTACGAATATTAGAGCTTTTAATTTGTGTAATACAAATGAGCTAGTCCAAGGTAAACTACTACTACTATTAATAATAATAATAATAATAATAATATAATAATCTTCATGGATTATGCTACGACTATTAGAGCTTTTAATTTGTGTAATACAAATGAGCTAGTCCAAGGTAAACTACTACTACTAAGAATACTAATAATACTAATAATACTAATAATAATGATAATGATAATAATTTATTTTTCCACTTAAAATATTATATTTTTCATTTTGATTCCTTTTTCTTTTTAACCTTTTCTTTTCCTTCTCTTTTCGAATTTTTTTTTTTATTTTCGTTCTTGCCCTTCTTTTAAATCTTTTTCACTACATTTACCTTGATTAAAATATTCTTTTCCCAAATGTGCTCTTATTTAAATATTTATTTCCAATAGTCTTTTAAACTATTAGCATACCAGGAGTTATTCTCATAATTTTTTCTAATTGTCCTATTAAAATAAATTTCTACAAATATGCTATTCTAAAATTTTTATATTTTTCGTTCTTGCATTTTTTTAAACTTTATTTCTCTGATTTACCTCAATTAAAATATTTTTTTTTCAAATGTGGTCGTACTAGATGTTGCTTTCCAGTGGTGCTATAAAATATTATTACACAAAAGGTTATCTCACAAATTTTCTTTTCCTGAATCGTCCATTAAAATAAATGTTTATAAATATACCCTTACTTAAATTCGTCTTCTCCTTCTTCTCTCTCTCTCTCTCTCTTTTTTACCCTAACATCTTATTTATTTTTAAATATGCTTCATTAGATTATT
>NW_010367130.1:0-818 GCF_000414095.1 Morus notabilis | reverse complement strand
GTTGTGTAACGGCGCCTATCAACTGATAGATCTAATCTCTGTTTGCGCTGGACAACCTCCACGAGAACGGCGACATCTTTTGGTGTCGTAATGGGGTCCATCATCCGTCATATCGAAGCTCTTTTCGTGCTGTACAACTGCCACGGGTACGGGGACAACCTTTGGTGTCGTAACGGGGCCGGCCCATCAGATGTTATATCGAAGCTCTCTTCGCGCCCAACCACCGCCGCTGGAATGGCGACAATGTTTAGTATTGAAACGAGGCCCATCAGCCGTTAGATCGAAGCTCTCTTCGTACTCTACAACTACCCCGGGAAGGGCGACAAATTTTGGTGTCGTAACCGGGCCCATTAGCCGTTAGATCGAAGAAGCTCTCTTCGCGATCTACGAACGGCACGGGAATGATGACAACTTTTGGTGTCATAATGGGGCCCATCAGCCGTTAGATCGAACGTCTCTTCGTGATCTATAGCTGCCACGTTTTCGGCAAAAACTTTTGGTATCCTAACGGGGCCCATCAGGCGTTAGATCGAAGCTCTCTTCGCACCCTACAACCACCACGGGAATGACGACAACATTTGGTGTTGAAATGGGGCCCTGTTTGATCGAAGCTCTCTTCGTGATCTACAACTGCCACGGGAACGATGAAACTTTTGGTGTCGTAACGAGGCCCATCAGCCGTTAGATCAAAGTCCCATTCACGCCCTACACCCGGCACGGGAACGGTAACAACTGTTGGCGTCGTAACGGCGCCATCAGCCGATAGATTGAAGCTCTCTTCACGCTCTACCGCCGCCAGGGGAACGGTGATAACTTTT
>NW_010367129.1:0-923 GCF_000414095.1 Morus notabilis | reverse complement strand
TGGGAAGCACGCGCGCCCTGAGAGTTAGGCGTCCTGGTGACGCGCGAGGCGTGAGACGGGGGAAAGAAACACGCGTGGATTCCTGCGCTGAGTGGTGGGGTCCACGAGCTGATGTTGGCTCGGCTAAGCTACTCGGCTCTCTCTCTCTCTGATCGGCTTGTGCGGCTCGGTTGAGAGCTTGGCTCCGAGTGGTTTGAAAACATGGTTTCATGGCTTATTCTTGTTTAGTTTTTTTATACTGCTTTCATCTGTAAATAATTAAGCAAAAACTAGAAAAATTCCAATTAAAATATTATGAATAAAAATAATGAAATTGCTTAATTAGAGCTTAAATATTTAATATTATATAAATCAAAAGTAGTATTTATGGTGCATTTTCATGCACCAATCACAACCCCAACCAACTTATTGCTAGTTTCTAGCAATCCAAGCGCAAGAGAAATCATGTCACAAAGAAAATTTAAGTTTCAACTCGCTTAGTCACCTGAGTATTTCAAACAAACTGCCAGTAAGAAGTCAAAAGATACTATGAAGATTATTTCAGTCATAACTCCAGAGTCATGTGTGTGTGGCCCAAACCATAACCTTCTTACCACTGACCATAACACATGCATCTTTGAAAAATTCACCAAGTAGAAGTCTCAACTCCATTGATCTCACAGGTGTCAGGAATATTTGAGTGCAAAGGTTTTCTCTCATGGAGTTGGAAATGAAACAATCAACGCTCTGTGTGAGGAATGTCAAATTTAGGACAAACAGTCAAACGAACATTGACCAAAAGATAGGTTAATCAACTACTAGAACATTCCACCATTCTTACCACAAACCAGCTTTTTGGGATTTCATTCGGGTCAAACAGAAATTTATAAAAACAATCAAAGAGCCAAAAATGCATAGAAAAATAAACTAATTTTTTTTTTTTT
>NW_010367128.1:0-3031 GCF_000414095.1 Morus notabilis | reverse complement strand
CCAACCACCGCCACTGGAATGGCAACAACGTTTGTTGTTGAAATGAGGCCCATCAGCCGTTAGATCGAAGGTCTTTTCGCGATCTACAATCGACTCGGGAAGGGCGACCAATTTTGTTGTAATAACGGGGCCCATCAGCCGTTAGACCGAAGCTCTCTTCGGGATCTACAACTGGCACGGAAACGGTGACAACTTTTTATGTCGTAACAGGTCCCATAATCCGTCAGATCGAGGCTCTCTTCGCCCTCTACAACCGCCACGGGAATGGCGACATCTTTTGGTGTCGTAATGGGGTCCATCAGCCGTTAGATCGAAGCTCTCTTCGCAATCTATAATGGCCAAAGGAACGCTCAAAACTTTTGTTGTGTAACGGCGCCCATCAACCGATAGATCTAATCTCTGTTTGCGCTCTACTACCGCCACGGGAATGGCGACATCTTTTGGTGTCGTAATGGGGTCCATCAGCCGTTAGATCGAAGCTCTCTTCGCAATCTATAATGGCCAAAGGAACGCTCAAAACTTTTGTTGTGTAACGGCGCCCATCAACCGATAGATCTAATCTCTGTTTGCGCTCTACTACCGCCACGGGAATGGCGACATCTTTTGGTGTCGTAATGGGGTCCATCAGCCGTTAGATCGAAGCTCTCTTCGCAATCTATAATGGCCAAAGGAACGCTCAAAACTTTTGTTGTGTAACGGCGCCCATCAACCGATAGATCTAATCTCTGTTTGCGCTCTACTACCGCCACGGGAATGGCGACATCTTTTGGTGTCGTAATGGGGTCCATCAGCCGTTAGATCGAAGCTCTCTTCGCAATCTATAATGGCCAAAGGAACGCTCAAAACTTTTGTTGTGTAACGGCGCCCATCAACCGATAGATCTAATCTCTGTTTGCGCTCTACTACCGCCACGGGAATGGCGACATCTTTTGGTGTCGTAATGGGGTCCATCAGCCGTTAGATCGAAGCTCTCTTCGCAATCTATAATGGCCAAAGGAACGCTCAAAACTTTTGTTGTGTAACGGCGCCCATCAACCGATAGATCTAATCTCTGTTTGCGCTCTACTACCGCCACGGGAATGGCGACATCTTTTGGTGTCGTAATGGGGTCCATCAGCCGTTAGATCGAAGCTCTCTTCGCAATCTATAATGGCCAAAGGAACGCTCAAAACTTTTGTTGTGTAACGGCGCCCATCAACCGATAGATCTAATCTCTGTTTGCGCTCTACTACCGCCACGGGAATGGCGACATCTTTTGGTGTCGTAATGGGGTCCATCAGCCGTTAGATCGAAGCTCTCTTCGCAATCTATAATGGCCAAAGGAACGCTCAAAACTTTTGTTGTGTAACGGCGCCCATCAACCGATAGATCTAATCTCTGTTTGCGCTCTACTACCGCCACGGGAATGGCGACATCTTTTGGTGTCGTAATGGGGTCCATCAGCCGTTAGATCGAAGCTCTCTTCGCAATCTATAATGGCCAAAGGAACGCTCAAAACTTTTGTTGTGTAACGGCGCCCATCAACCGATAGATCTAATCTCTGTTTGCGCTCTACTACCGCCACGGGAATGGCGACATCTTTTGGTGTCGTAATGGGGTCCATCAGCCGTTAGATCGAAGCTCTCTTCGCAATCTATAATGGCCAAAGGAACGCTCAAAACTTTTGTTGTGTAACGGCGCCCATCAACCGATAGATCTAATCTCTGTTTGCGCTCTACTACCGCCACGGGAATGGCGACATCTTTTGGTGTCGTAATGGGGTCCATCAGCCGTTAGATTAAAGAAGCTCTCTTCACGATATACGAATGGCACGGGAACGACGAAAACTTTTCGTGTGGTAATGGGGTCCATCAGCAGTTAGATCATTGCTCTCTTCGTGATCTACGACTGCCACGGGAACCGTGAAAAGTTTTGGTGTCGTAACGGGGCCCAAAATCCGTCAGATCGAGGCTCTCTTCGCACTCTACAACCGCCACGGGAATGGAGACAACTTTTGGTGTCGTAACGGGGCCCATCAGCCGTTAGATCGAACCTCTCTTCGCGATCTACAGCTGCCACCTTTTCGGCAAAAACTTTTGGTGTCCTAATCGGGTGTTAGATCAAAGCTCTCTTCGCGCCCTACAACTGCCACTGGAACGGTGACAACTTTTGGTGTCCTAACGGGGCCCATCAGCCGTAAGATCGAAGCTCTCTTCGTGCTCTAAAACTGCCACGGGAACGGGGACAACCTTTGGTGTCGTAACGGGGTTGGCCCATCAGACGTTTTGTCGAAGCTATCTTCGCACCCTACCACCGCCACTGGAATGGCGACAACGTTTGGTGTTGAAACGAGGCCCATCAGCCGTTAGATCGACGCTCTCTTCGCGATCTACAACTAGCACGGGAACGGCGACCACTTTTTATGTCGTAACGGGTCCCATAATCCGTCAGATCAAAGCTCTCTTCCCCCTCTACAACCGCCACGAATTTAATGACAACTTTTTGTCGCACAACGGGGCCGGCCCATCAGAGGTTATATCGAAGCTCTTTTCGCGCTCTACCACCGCCTTTAGAATGGCGACAACGTTTGGTGTTGAAACGGGGCTGATCAGCTGTTAGATCGAAGCTCTCTTCGCGCTCTACAACCGCCCCGGGAAGGACGACAAATGTTGGTGTCGTAACGGGGCCCATCAACCGTTAGATTAAAGAAGCTCTCTTCGCGATCTACGAATGGCACGGGAATGACGACAACTTTTTGTGTCGTAGTGGGGTCCATCCGCCGTTAGATCGATGCTCTCTTCGCGATCTACGACTGCCACAGGAACGGCGAAAAATTTTGGTGTCGTAACGGGGCCCATAATCTGTCAGATCGAGGCTCTCTTCGCACTCTACAACCGCCTCGGGAATGGCGACAACTTTTGGTGTCGTAACGGGGCCCATCAGCCGTTAGATCGAACCTCGTTTCGCGATCTACAGCTGTCACGTTTTCGGCGAAAACTTTTAGTGTCCTAATCGGGCGTTAGATCGAAGCTCTCTTCGCGCCCTACAACCG
>NW_010367127.1:27533-45902 GCF_000414095.1 Morus notabilis | reverse complement strand
ACAGGTGGGTGTAGCGTTGCAGCATAGTCTAGCACAAATCTACGGGGTTGTTTTTTTTGGAGTATAACTTAGGTATA
The DNA here is from genome assembly GCF_000414095.1 of Morus notabilis. Classification (NCBI taxonomy): domain Eukaryota; kingdom Viridiplantae; phylum Streptophyta; class Magnoliopsida; order Rosales; family Moraceae; genus Morus; species Morus notabilis. Next base: position 45,825 of record NW_010367127.1, on the reverse strand, counting down.
GTTTTTTAGTTGAATTTGAGTTATAACTTGAGTTGAAGTTAGAACTTGAATAAAGTTGAATAAAATTAAATAAAGTTGAAACTTAAAAGAACGTGAACTTGAATAAAGTTGAAACTTGAGTTATCTTTTTTTGAGTTTTTTGGACAAAAGAACATGTCTTCGTCTCTAATGTTGAGTTTACAATTCGAATCCCCCATTTCCAGAGTTGAAAAAGAAAGGCATGACTCGAATGTGTGAAGTAGAAAAAGGTTTAAATCAAATCCAACGTATATAACTTTTTTTTCCTTTTTATTTTCTCTACTAACCTAAGGCGCGTTTGATTCATGTGTTTAAATTACTGATTTTTAATTTTCTTCAAGCAAAACAGACTGCATTAATAGAATGCCGCTATAAAAGCTTTTTGAATATTTTTAAGGAGTTTTGATGGCATTGGGTGCATTAGTGCTCGTAACATAGCACCCTTTTGAAATTTTGTTTTTGTAACTATTTACAAGGAAGAGAAAAAGAGTGATTCTAAAATCAATTATCCACAAGAAAATGGCCACTTGCGTAAGGCACGCCAAAAATGAGAAATACATTTTCTTACTAGCATAAAGCAAACTTCAGGATTGTGTACTAGTTTTTGAGAATTTTTGTATACACTAGTTTTTGAGCATTTTTCTATCTCATGATCCTACCATATTATCCTAGAGAGTGCATAAACAAATCCAAATTGTTTTACATCGTGACCCTAATTATCTTATCTTATCTTCATTTGTGAGTGAAATTCATGAGAGTGACTTATTTTTACACTTACCGTCAACCTACCTCAACCCTGCTCCTTCATCTGGGCTTGAGACCGGCTATATAAATGCATAGGGGGAGTTCTTATCTTATCTTAATCTTAAAATACATAAAAAAATCAAAGTCTTTTTCTATCCACTCTCCTCTACTTAACAAGCGTCAACTCTCTCTCTCTTTTTTTTTTTTTTTTTACTTTTTCTAATTCTTTTTTTGCCCTTTTTTTAGTTTTTACTTTCGGTTCTGTTTTGCGAAAAACTACTCTACAGTTGAGTCACTACAACATATTTTTTTGAAATACTTTTCTTTTTTCGTTTTGTTGTTATTAACATAAATTCTTTTAAATGTGTCATCACCCATTTCTTTTCCTTTTACTAAAAGTACTGTGTAATTCTTATTTGATGTGGTTTTTTACCTCACTTGCTCATGTTAACATAATTTTTCAAATGTCTATTTAATTTTTCTGTCTAATCTCAAAAGATAATATGTGCGGAGCACGTTCTCAAACTAATTTACCATAAAGAGCTGGACGTAACATTATCTATATTTTCTTCAATCGTGTCATTTCTTACACATTATTTTAAGGAAAAAAAAAAAAAAAAAACCAAAGAGAAAAACATATTTTGGCCATAACATGTGCGGAGCACGTTTAATGCTTCTCTTAGTCGCCTCTCTCCCTAACATTGATAATAGGTATGGTTTAAACAAATCACAGCAGTTGGCAGATGATTTATGCTCTTCATTAGGATTTGGTCTTGCAAGATGTGGAGCATTCTGAGTGTGTGGTTGGTGGGATCTTCAATTCACATTTCTCTTCCCCTGTTTTGCTAATCTGCAGGAGCAACAAATGGTGATGCCCGCGCATCGTGAGTCTAATTTGCAGAAGGAGCGGAACCGCTACATCCCTACTGCTGCAGCATTCGGAGGCATATGCATCGGTGCACTGACAGTGTTGGCCGACTTCATGGGGGCTATTGGTTCGGGAACCGGAATTCTGCTCGCAGTAACCATCATTTACCAGTACTTTGAGACATTTGAGAAGGAGAAAGCCAGTGAGCTTGGTTTCTTTGGTTTCTAAACTTTTGTCACGGATTATGGTTAAATGGCGCCAAAGCTCCCCGACAATTTTGGTGTGGTGAAAAGAGATGTAAAGTAGGTCTTGTTAACACCAAAAGCACAAGTTCAAGATTTTAGGGTAGCCTGTTACAGACTTCAAAATTAGAATTGTTCCACTTTAATTACTGTTTTGAAGAGGAAATGACTTGAGTTCTCTTTCCCCATTTCAGTTACCGCCCTTCTTGTTTTGGTTGCCTTTGCATTGTTGCCCTTTCTCTCAGTAATTTTCTCTGATAGGTAACGGCTTAAATCAGGATAGTCCTCTTAATCATTGATCAAAACATATGTTATAGGTCCGTTCATTTTATCGATTTGAGTTTTATTATTGTAAAAAATTTTCAAAAATAGATATATTTAATTTTTTTACTACAGTATAAAGTTAATATAAAGTCACATTTTAATTCAAATTAAAAATTTAAATAAGCAAATTAAACGGATTTTAAATATTGTGAAATGTTGTGTTCCAAGTTAGTACCTTTTTTTTAGCTATTAAATTTGTAGGCAATTATGAAGGTGGTCTCCGTTCTTAACTTGGGAATCTATTGTATCAAACTCAATTATGCCCATGACATTGTTGATGGATAGTTTTACATTTACGGATTCACTATAGTTTAGAGAGAGGAGAGAAATTTTGAAGCTTAAAAACGCTTGGCTTTACTTCTTTAAAACGGAAATAATATTTCCATGTAAATTTCTACAATCAAATACAAGTTTACTTTATTCTCCTGAAGGTTTCCAAACAAAAGATAGATATCCGGTTGCATAAAATTGTAAAAAAGAAAGTCTTTGATGCTTCTATCCACTGAGCATGTACCACGTCATGTTTCCTTATCATGAGAGATTCTACTTTTTGTGCTTCAAATGACATTAATATATCCTAAAAGTTGATAAATAACTTGCCAATTCAAGGAAAAAGGGGCACTGATCACACTTCAAAACTTTGATAAAAAGATGAATATTTTTCTGATAGTCAATAGTCAGAATTGATTTTCTAAGAAAAGGAGATTAATTATTATTGTTATTTCCAACCACTGTTGCATTATTATTTATTATTTATTATTATTATTATCATCATTATTATTACTACTACTTTTACTATTATTATTACTATTATTATTATGGAAGTAATACTTCTGACAATATATAACATATAATCGAATTCACGCATTCGTGTAATTGGGTGGCCCGTGGCCAATGTATTAGATTTTTATCTTGTAATATTTATATATAGAGGATTAATTACAAAATTCTCACGAATTATTACTTTATAATACTTGTCTCTTAAATTTTAAAACATAACATTCTTCTTCTTTTATTATGAAATCGTAACAAACCGCTAGGATTTTCAGATTTTGGATGGAAATATCAGGTGGCATATAATTGTTAGTGCTTTCTGAACATTTGGTGTATAATTACTACTCTGCTCGCACATGACTAATTTTCATTTAAAAAAAAAAAAACAAATTTACATTTAATATAAACAAACAGAAAAATCAATTCATCTTCTTCGTTCCCTTCCCTGATGCTGCAACCTGCAAGTTCCCCCCCACTTCTCAGCGACGATTCGAGTTCCCCCAGCCCCAGCAATGCCGCGAGTTCACCCACTGAAGGTCGCCGCTATTTCATCCACCCTAGGCGACGCCGTACGTTTCCCCACCGCCGGCGAGCCCACAAGTTCACCCACCCAGGGCAACGCTGCAAGTTCCCCAACTCCAAGCGACGCCACAATTTTTCCAGCCTCAGCAATATGGCGGCTGTCGCCTCCCTCCCTACTGAAACCGAGAATAATTGTTGGTGTAGAAGAGGAAAATGCAATTACTGATATTCAAGTTGGGAAAGAAAGTATACAAATAGTTTTGGCAAGAAAATCACCAAAAAAAAAAAAAAAAAAAAAAAAAAAAAAAAACCCCAAAAAAAAAAAAAAAAAAAAAAAAAAACATGAAGAACGAATTGAGAGCGATCAATTGTGGGTTTGTGGAATGTGCAAAAAGAGATGCGAGAGAGCACTTGAGGTGGATTTGAGATGGATTAAAAAGCCTTTTTTTTTCGAGATAAATTTGTTAATTACCAATTGATGAGTACTGTAACAATAATACCCATTAATGGGTATAGGTAAATATGAGAGTAATTATTAACATTTCATATAAGATTAACTACGGCCCTATTTATCATGGGTAAATATATATATATATATATATATATGACATTTCATAGTTCGGTCAATGATTTTCAAATTATCGCTATGTCATATTACGTATATCATGAACGCGTACATTATTATATACTAAAAAAAGTATGATTTACTGTAAATAGTAGTGGAATATTATGTGACGTTTAGTATAAGAATTAGAATCATGGTGATTTGAGTCTTTGGATTTAAAATTATGATTCATGATTTGAATCATGATTCAGGGTGATTAGAATCTTTGTTTAGATGTGTATATGCATGATTCTAATTCTAACGGGCCATGTGATTCGAACTAGTATTTGGTTGTCTTGTTTTTTAAATTTGAATCATGATCAAAATAAATGTAAATAATTATAACTCAAAATGATAATAAATATAGTTCGTTAGGTGTAATTTAAAATAATTCGTTATAAAATTAAAAAAATGAAGTATTAGAATCAAAATTATAATAAGTTAAGTGAGAAATAAATGGAAAAAAACGTGCCAGTTGCAAAAAGTAGGCAGATAACAAGCATTCAGGTTGGAAAGAGAAATTAGTTCACATGATACGAACGTCAAAATTTTTTTGTCAATATACTGAATACGTGAAATATGAGTAGTAAAGGTAGAATCTCATTGCCGTTATATCAAACTTGTCTCCCACGGTTTCCCTGGTATTCAACCCGCATTTCATTCGCAAGGCGATCCCTAAAATGACCGATTTCTGTACGACTAACACTACTTGCTGTTACAACTGGCCCTTCAGGGACATTACCATCATTGTCATCGTTATCAAATTCATCATCATTGTTTGGATCTATTTCACTTATCGGTACACCATCACGATAGTACTGATTTAGAAGCGGGTCTCCCTCATTAACCATGTGAATGAAATTATGTAGTATTGCACATGCCATTAGAATCTTCACTTGTTTATTCATTGGATACGTATTATTGGGGCGCCTTAAGATTGGGAACCTAGCTTTCCAAACCCCGAATGTTCGCTCTATACAATTTCTTAGCGACGAATGTTTGTAGTTAAAAATATCTCTAGCTCCCTGAAATCCACCACTTCTCCTTCTATAATCAGGCAAATGGGAAGTCCCACCCCTATAGGGAGTGAGAAAATAATCATTATTCACGTAGGCCGCATCAACAAGATAGTATTTTCCTGCGTAACTTATATAAATTAGGATGCAATTTATGCCCCATACTATTTAATAACCATAACTATAAAGACATTATGAAGTATAACCTGGTGGGGGACGTGGGAACTTAAACCTAGGATTAGAGAGTGCATCTGTGAGTACTCGTGCGCTGAACCTTCCCAACCAGATAGCAAGTACGTGAACTTCATATCAAATGAACAGGCTGCCAATATGTTTTGGAAGTTCACATCCTTCCTATTTCGATACGCCATAGGATTTGAAACACCAATCGGTGTACAAAGTATATGAGTTCCGTCAATTGCGCCTACACAGTCCTGAACGCTAGATATTGGTTTGTTGATATTATAAAGAACAACAATGAAAGATATTACAAAAATTAGATGTAAAAGAACCACACAACTTACGTTAAACCATGAACCATATCTTTGACGATTTCAACGCAAAAAATGCACCTTCTCATAGTTTGGCAGTTTAATGAAATCATAGTGTAGTGCACATATAGTGTCTAGGACATCACTAAACCGCCGTGAAATGATCTCCCCAGAATGTTGCCATATATCTTGCGATTCATGGTTAGTTTGACTTTGGCAAATAATTGTTAAAAACACAAATAATTGTTCTGGTACAGTCATGTTTTGTGATGGTTGTAACAACCGTCTTTCAGTTAGTATATCACAGAGGACTGTAAATGTACGTGGTCCCATACGCACATTGTTAAACATTCAGTCTCATTATTGTTTGCTAATAACTAGTTTACCTTATTTATGCCCCTTAGAGATGAAATATGGACAGGCCTTGGTACGGTTTCATTGTCCAAGTATGCGGCAGCGGCTATTGCAGCACCTATTGTAGCACCTATTGCAGCAATTAACCATCATCGTCATCGCGAAGATGTCCTTATGTCGCGTTCGTCATTTGCATTTGCTGATCCTTCTCCCTGCATCTTGTTGCTTCACAATTTAACCTGTACACGACATAATCTCATGAATACTACAAAGACATTAGTTTTCTATAAGTGCAACAAACTGCCATACATTTCCAAATAACATAATCACTATCCACTGCATAAACAAAAATCCGGTTTAAGTAGTCATACTCATGCAGTAATAAAAACACAACTCTAAACACAAATCCGGTTTTACAACTCAAAGTCTAGTAATACATATCAAACACTCAAATTAACAATGAAGACATCACTAATCCGTGGTCGAACATAAGGGAAAAATCGACCATTACATAACATGCAAGTCACAATGCACTTTAAGGAGTTAGTGGATGGCTATATGGGTTGGATGGTTGATTGTAGGAGTTTGGGGGTTGTCCGAAGCGGGGAGGTTGCTGGTTGTAGGTGTTGGGTGGTTGATGGATGGAGTGTGAGGTCTGTCCATATGGATTAGGAACCTGAGAGAAGTTTTGAGAAGGCTGTCTATAAGGATTAGGAACCTGGAACACAAATGGAGTTTAAGGCACATTAACAAAGTCATTTAGGAAGGCCCTCCTCATCGGCTCATCAATGGTTGCCCAAACTCCACGCCAGTCGTTATCTTTAACTATTTTCTCAAACGCATGGGCCCGCATACACGGATCAATTCCCATGTCAATTAGCGAAGATAATATGATACTCGCTTCACTTAGTCCGTTGACGGTGTTGTTACTTGGAAGGCTCTCTTTGCTTGAATGAATATCTTCTCGCAACTCATCACGCATGTCCTTCACCACTTCAAGTAGTTCCTCCCGTGTATTGTCATTGGATTTGCGTGCCTTTGCCAATTTCCTTCGAATCGCACGTGAAGACGAGGCGACATTGGTCACATTTACCCGTGCAGCTCATTCCACGCGGCAGCTAGAATCAACTCGAAACTCATCATCTTCACTGTTTTGATAGGGAGAATTTGTGCTGTTTTGTGGTTCCTCATCCCCAGCTCCAACTTCGCTGGAGGGCACACTGTCGACAAGCTCTTGTGGCACGGCCGGGTGATATGCACATGCACCAGTAGCAACTGTTGGGAATGGTGTCCTAGAAGCATAAGATGTAATAGGATATTTATTATTTATTTAATAAAAGAGTTTATTCATTATTTTATGTGCATATATTTATGAATATTTTATGAATATCAATAAAAATTATGTGATTATTTATGTGACCTTAAACATTGTATATAAGTGTTATATACGAGAGGATAATGTTTAAGGATAATAATAAAAAAATAATGTTCATAATGAATTTAATTAAAGTTCAGAATGTTTAATTAAAACATTATTAATACATGTCATTCCCATTTAGAATAGAATGGTATTATCCGCACTGTTAATATGGTGAGATATTGAATGAGTGTATTTCACATAATGAGATTTTGTGGAACAAGGACGCAGACACAATATGAATTTCTAATAATTTTCGTTAAGTATAGAAATTCTAATTGAGTTTACCGATGGTCATATATAGAATGATCGTAATTCTGAGTTCTTAACAGACTCCTATTTATGGATTTGTGTCTTTTGATTTACTCGGTACGGATTCTGAGATTCTGAATCCTATTCCTTGTATTTTGGAGACATGATGAAGTATGTAGCCGGGAATGTTATTATACAAGATGGAATCCATTCCTTCTTGAGAAAGAAGTAGATAAATAATTCTCTTGAGGGTTGATTCGGTACTTGGACCAGTAGGAGCTCCGATTCATGAATGTGTTTTATGAATCACTGTCCATTAGAGAATCAATGATACTCAAGGATAAAGATGTAATTAGAGAGGTTAACGGATTTTACCTTGCTCTAATCATGAGTTATTTATGGAGGATTGATCTATATACAGTGACTATATCAAATGGACACTTCACAGTTTAGAAGTAATTTATATCTATAATTTTGAGAGTGCAATTCCAAGTTTATAGTAGAGTAACTATTAGAATTAATAGAATTAATTAATTAATTAAAGTTTTTAATTAATTATTAATTTTATTGGAGCTCAAAATTATATGTCCATTAGTCACCGCGTCGTCCTAGTAATTCTACCAGACACAAAGGGCAAAATGAAAATTTTAGAATTACGAAATTCTAAAATTAAACACTCAAAAATAATTAATTGAGAATTAATTATTATTTACATAATGTGATTATTTAAATTTGAATTTAAACACATATAGATTTATCCATTTAAACTTATTTAATAAGTTGTTCAATTTAGAATTCAAATTAATTTATGTTTGACTTAAATTGGAATTTGAATTTGAGTCAAAATTGGACTACAGGATAAAAGATTATTTTCTCTTCCTTCCCTATCTGCAAATTGGCGCCACACAGGGATGAGAATCCCCTACAATGGCCGGCCATAATGGATAGAGGAAAAGAGGAGATTTTGTTCCAAATTCAAATATGAGATAATTAACAAGCTTTATCTTGGAGATAGAGATTGGACTCCTTCTAGAAGTTTGACTTCTACTCTATAAATAAGAGAATGATAGAAAATTACGTGAGACAATTTTGAAACAACTTTTGCCATAATTTGAATAGGGTGGCCGAAATTATTCTCTTTGAGGGAAGGAAAAATTTTTCTCCAAAAATTTCACATCGTGCATGCGTTGGTGTTTGTGGAAATTCGAGTGTTTATTCTAACCCGTTTTGTCTCATGTGTGCCCACACACACGTCTTCGTGGATTCTAAGAATTGACGTGGAATACATTAGTTTTCTAAACACAATGCTTTGGAGCAAGGATTGTTCGAGGTCAAAGAACTCAAATTATCATCCTAATCGGCCGCCGGGTATTATTCGTAATTGAGTTCTTAATAAATGAATTAATGAGATTAATTTATTCGTGCATAAATTACTATAATCTATAGAGTAAATCAAAAGTTTTATAAAAATTTTTGTTATATACGATCTGCCTCCCCCCATGCTTCCGCATCCGAATTCAATTCAATAACCAATAGCAACCACTCGGCTGGGGAAAATGACGGCCAAGTACTCCTCATTCAGCTTCTAACCATGACTAAAAAGTGTGTTTACTTCGTGATTTCTCTAGCAAATTTTTTTAAAAACATTTGTCAATTTCTTACATTATGAATAACGGAGGACTAATGAATCACACAACTTACGTTGCAAAGATCTTTCCGCAGATCCTCTGAGCATGTAAAAGTTTTGTTGATAGGATCCCAACTCCTGTATGATTTTGCAGCATTTTGAACGCTGTGTAAACCTTACTAAGTCGGCGGCGTTTCTCCCTCAGTCGCTCACCCTCTGGTACGTATCCATAAAAAAAAATTAGCCATCTGAGCAGCCCATTGGTTGTAGTCACGTGATTCTGGTTGCTTCCTATGGTTTATGCCATGGTATTCGTACAATCGATCAAGTAGGAATGCCTTTGCTTGGGCGATCCAATACAGTGGCCTCTCATCTGTGCTTCTCCTAGGCATCTACAAACACATATGACATTGCTGTTTGGAGGATAATGCGTGCAAAGAACATGGCATGGACAATAGTTTAAGAATACAACCACCTAAATAAACAACCAAATAACAGTGCAGGGACTAGCCCTCTACACAATTCAGTTTTTAGAAGGCTGTGGTTTTTTCTTTCCCGAGTTATACACCAAAATCACAGGGCAGGAACAATAGATTGCAATGGCATGTGCAATACTACTTACCACAGGGCAGGACCAAAATCACAAGGCAGAACCAAAATTTCCGGTTTGGCAAAGTTCTTGTAATCAAGGATAAGAATATGATTATATGCAGTTTTTGTGGGAAAACATATTGCATGGCAGACTTGTCATCACAGGGCATGGTCATATTGCATGTTGCATTATCAAGTCCAGTCTTTCGGTGCCATGGCAGACTTGGATATAAAAACAATAAGCAGTGGTTTATTCTCAAAACTACAACTTAGAATATGGATCCAAAGATGGCAGTTTTCATACATTGTAGTTTTCATACCCTGAAGTCGTTAGAGTAAGTTCTCGAAGCTTAAAGAGGGTATCTATCATACATTGCAGTTTTCATACCCTGAACTGAAGCTAAGGGACAATACACAACAGATTAGGAATGCAAAATTGCTTCTTTTTTTTCTCCCTTTAAGCACAAAAATTTCGTAAACCACCTTATCTATGTAAAATTTGTCCTCTTTTTGTTCAAGAAACAACATTATGTCTGAATAAAAGTAATGCCTAAAGACGTTCAAACACTATGTATAAAATTTTTTTTTATAGTTTGGAACAAACTAAAAAGATTGGAAAAGTAAAAAAAAGAAAATGAGTCGGAGCAAAAAAAAAAAAAAAAAAAAACACACTGAAATACAATTGCAATCAAAACATAGGCTTTGTTTGAATCCTTTTGGGGTACATCTGCCGAGATGAACCCATATGAAAGACCAACCATGCAAAAAAAACTGGCCTTAAGCATCTACAGATCTGTAAAAAAAAAAAAAAAAAAAAAAAAGTGAATAAGGGGAGGATCTCATACCGTTACAGAGTTCGAGCCAGAGGAGGAGATGAACGACACCGCTGATAGAAAACCAAACGCAGACGAAGGTGTTCTGAAATTTGTCCGTTCGCTTCTGTTTCCTCTCCGGTAAGGGCGAGAAATTGCGTAGTACCGGCTAAGTTTGTACCGAATATGAAGCTTCCATCGATTGTTCATGATCAACCTACTCGAAGGGGTAGGCATTAACCCAGAGAAAAGGCTTCCACCGAGATGTGGGTTCTTTACCCGGTTAATATGTGATAGGGCACATAAGCGAGAAAAATTTTTAGAGAAGGGAAAAGGCTGACTCGATTCTCTGAAGAGGCTCGAGAACAACGAAAGCCTGAGAAAAACAGGAGATACTCTGGCAGAATAGTCGACCATGAGCGTGAGGAAGGTGGGAGTCATTACTCCGTTACTGTTTGTGCACTATGCGAAGGGATTGAAGTTGGGCTGAATCAAGGGGGGGCTGATTTTCAATCAGGACCTAAAAAAGCCTCGGGGACTCAAACCCTGATTCTAACCCAACAGATTGAAAAATTGATCCAAACATGGATTCTTGCATTTGACTCCGAATCATGAACACGAATCCTTCGACCAAACGGGCTCTTAGTTTTGTCCTTTGAATTTAAATTGTCGAGTGTGTGTTTTTTTTTTTTTTTTTTTTTTTTTTTTTTTTTTTTTTTTTTGCTCCTTCTCCCACTGCGCCGATGCTTTTGAATCATTTTTTATCTTATGGTCTGATTGTACACTTATATAGTAGAATATTGATTTTGTCTCTTAAATTTGAATTGTTGAGTTTGCCTTTTTTTTTTCCTTCTCCGTTTCTTACGCAAGGACTTTTGGGTCTTTTCTTGCCCTATGGTTTGATTGTATAATTTTATCCTCAATTTTTTAATTCTTTATTTGTTCTAACATACCTACTCACAAAACGCTTAAGAACCAAGTAATATAACTACTTCTAAATCCTTTGATTTACACTATATATAATTAAAGATTTTCAACTTCCTTAATATTATTATTATTAATTTTTTTAAATTTGTATTTTGCAGTTAAGAAGAACAAAAGAAAAATAAAAACAAAAATTATAATACATTATAAGAAACTTTTAACTAGAATATTATATAAATATATCTATATGCATATATGTATAAATAAATTAATCCTATATTATAAATTTTTTTAATTTTTTATATAATACAACAATATTTTCATCCGCGAGCTTTTAGTTAGTTTCATTTCTCTAAATGGTAAATTATGAACGAAATCATGAACAAGGTCAACCGCGTCGTTATATAAGATCAACTACTTTATCATCTATCAATATATGCTAGGATGTGCCCCCAAAGTCATAGAGAGGATGTTCTTCACATTTTAAAAACTTTTAACGGATCAAAGGTTATTTCTTATAAGGGTTATTTATTTTTTTATATTATATATTTTGAGTTTATTAAAAAAGTATATGCCCCGTTTTTTTATTTCATCAAAAGATATACTTTTAAATTTCATTTAATATACAAATTCATACATTTTATCAATCCACTTAATTTTGACATAAAAAATATCCAAACTACCCTCAAATACAAGAAAGAAAAAATAAAAAAAATCTTCAAAAAATACATAAAAATAAAAAATCTTCAAAAAAATGTTTTTTTTTTTTCTCTTCTCATATTCTTAATCTAAAGATATACTTTTGATGAAATCAAAAATAAAAAATATACTTTTTGAGTAAACCTGAAATGTGGGGTATGAAAAAGTAAATAACTCTTCTTTTAATCTTTTAGAAAACTCATCTTATGCTTTTTTTTAAAAAATAATTATTAGGTAAACATTAAGCAAATGACCAATTTTTGTCCACATTTTTTAATTAATGGTCAAAATTTATTTTTTTTCAGATTATAAATGATCGACCATTTTTCTTGGGAAATGACCTTTTTTCTACTATAGTTAATTAATGATAAATCATGATTCATCAACGGTAAATTAGTTTATCATCAATTTACTAATGATTTATCATTGAGGAACCTATAATTTGTTAATTAAAATTAATTAATTATTAATTGATATTAATTAATCAGTGATAATCATCAAATTAATCAGTAATAAATTAAAATTAATGAAAAAACGTCATTTTCCTGACATTTTCCTTATTTCCCAAAACATCGACCATTTTACTAAAAGGACAACCTTAATAAAGAACCATTTACTACCAAATCCCAACATAGGGGTATATATGGTATATTGATAAAAGCCAGGGGATATAATTTGATTTTTATCTTATAATTTATGCATATTTTGGGCTGACACGCCGGCCGTAACTAATCTCTCCTTGTATAACCCGATTGTCCCTGCATGGCTTTTTTTTGCTTGTCCGATTGCTTGTGTGTGTGTAGATTTCGGATCTAAAGGGGAAACGAAACAATATTACTACTAATGCAAAAAACAATAATGTTGTATTTCTCTGGTTTTTGTTTTCTTTTTCTTTTTTTTTTAATTATAATATTAAGTAGGAGTTGCAGTCGGTGTTGATTTAATTGGGATATATATGCTAGTTCCCACAGTCAGTTGCTCTCTCACTCTTCATTGAGGCAAAAAAAAAAAAAAAAAAAAAAAAAAAAAAATTATGCAAAAAACAAATAATAAAGTAATAGTGCATGCTCTTTAATCCACCCAAATTGATCAGCACTTCTAATACGAAGTAAACATCACCTTCAAGGCCTGGAAAAGAGGAAAAAAAAAAAAAAAAAACAACAACAACAAAAACAAAGTATTAAGATTTATGCTTCATGTTTATTTATGGTAAGGATATGCCTGGTAACCCTATGGCGCCAATGACACATCTCGTATAACAAGCACAATTACACATTAAAAAGGGGGAAAAAAAAGGAACAACACCCACATGCACAGATAGGATAATTGTTCTCGTTATTCGTCTTCAACATTCTGCTTTTGAAAATCTCAAAACGGGTGGTGATTGGTTTTCATGGACGAGGAGGAGGCATAGCATGGCCTGTGAAGTGCTTTGGGATCGACGACGCCGGGCTAATCGGGACGTTGGGCGCAGAAGGAGTGTCGCTTCCCTTCGACAAAGGGATGAATGGTGAGTTGGGCGAAGAGGGAGTGTCGCGCCAAGGGTTATCTGGGAGGTTGGGGGCCGAGGGAGTGTCGCTTCCCTTTTGCATAGTCGTTAGTAAAAGACGATAAGCATGATCTTCGTTCAAGACTCTACTTGCCTCAATAGGACGCATATTCATGACAAGAACAAGAACAATGGCGAGAGGCAAAAGTGCCTTCATAATTAGATGCCTCATTTACAGAATTTCAATAGCAAATAAGTAGAAAGTATAAGATATAACTGAACAAGTACCGTGACAAATATAATTGAATAACTATGGAAGAGACAAAGGGGTTACTCTATATATATATATATAGTAAGCATAAAGGGTACAATATGAATGAATAATTTATAGAGGAATTAAGAGCTTTTATTGGGCAACAAAACATTGTAATCTACGATCTTCAACTATTTTATTTTCGTATATTTGTCAAGACGTACTGAAGTATGATTTGACTCTTGACTGAATTTTGTAAGATTAATTTGATTCTTGACTTTTGATTACCGTGGTATAGGGTTTAGAAATTAACGAGTTTTATACTTAAATATTCTAGAAGAAAATCCGTTTGAAGGTCAAACCTAATTAATTCTCGACTTTTGCACTTGTCACTTGCAATAGCACCAAAAGTCTTTCAAAATATCTCAGGTTTCAAGAAAATTCAGGATCGCTCATACTTGATCTCATAATAAACTCACTAGTTGGAAACTGGAATGCAAGTATTTTCCTTGAATCTAACTATAATGTATTTAAGTAGAGTAGATTTAAAGAAAAAATTAGTAAGATAAATTTAGACAATAAAATATCTACTCTTGCCTGATCAAATATGGTTTTCTCAAATGTATTTTCTAAAATAATATTTGATAAGGCAAGAGAAAAGAGATCTTTAAATAGGGACACTTTTGAGAAAAATTAATTATAAAGGATGCATGACAAAGATGCTGGCTTAGAGACATATTTAAGAGAAAATATTTTTGGGGAGAAATTGGTTAAAGAATATATATTTACAAGGTCACTTCTAATGGAGCAATAATTTCGAGCAGTATATGAAAAAATATTTAGGTAGGGAAAACATTATACATACAATGAGACAGATATAAGGAAATAGTTTAATAAAACATATTTAAAAGTTTCAAAAAAAAAACATATTTAAAAATATATAAGATGCTAGGGGAAAACAATAAAAAAATAAAATAAAAGAAATGAAAGAACATAAGAAGGGAGGATTAAAAATGAAAAACAAAAAAGAGAAAGGACTCAAAGAAAAAATGAAAAAACAAGTAGGGACCAAAAAAGTAATAAAAGATGAAGGAGGGATTAGGAGAAAAAAAAAAGGAAAACCACTTCGACCTATGATTCATTGTGGTCGAAGCACTGTAGAAGTATCAATGTGTTACATTTCCATTCATTAGGGAAAAAACTGTTTAAGTGGGGATATATTTGAAAAAATTTACTTTAACAAGCAACACGAAAAAAGAATTTTGATACCGTAATATTTTAAAGGACTAAAAAAAATTAAGTAGGAACAAATTAGAGAAAAATAATATAAGATGAGCAAATTAGAAAAATGATATTTATGAAAAATATAGTGATTGAGACGGTTGCGAAAAAAATTAAGTAGGATATATTTGTAGAAATTTATTTTAGTAGGACAATTAGCAAAAAATTTATGAGAATAACTTTTGATATAACGATATTTTAGAGCAATACTAGACAGGAATATTTGAGTAAGATCACTACGGTAAGAACACAAAATATAAAAATTTTGGGAAAGAAAAGTAGAAAGAAAAAGGGAGGATGGAAAGAAAAAAAAAGACGTTGAATCAAAACGCTTGCTTCAACCAAAACGAACATTTTGGTGAAAATATACTGTAACTGCTGCAGTATATTTTGAAACTTACATATATAGATACTTTGCCTTCTAAACTTAATTAATGTCACTTTAATCCTTTCTGTTAAACTTTTGTTAAGAGCAAATTTAGCCCCCCTCTTTTTTTATATGTTTTTAACAGAAAATTTAACAAAGAAGTTAATTGAGATAATTTAAAGTTCATGAAAAAAGTGAGAAATTTTAAAATTTAGAAAGCAAGGAGGGTAGAAGAAGAATTAATAATCAATGCCCCGTTTAGTAATGCACGTGATCTTAGGGTTAACTTATTACAAATAAATAAAAATTAAATAAAATAAAAACTCCCTATTATCTTTCTTCTATGATGACCAAATCTATAGTTTATTCCAATATTATTTTAATTGCCACATAAAAGTCAAAAGTCAAAATGCTTTCTTCCCACTTAATTTCCTTTCTTCTTGAGCTAACCTAAAGTCAAGCCCTACTAATACATGTAGAAATTAGAATTGGAAAATATATGTAAATCAGTACATATAAACACCTTCCTTAAGACCCGCCAATTTTGCTTTGTCTTTCTTCTCTTATAGCCGGGGCTTGTTATTTTACAAGTATTCTTGAGTTAAGTTTTTGAGTTGAGTTTGAGTTATAACTTGAATTGAAGTTGTAACTTGAGTTTGCATTTGGTTATGTACATTTGAGTTATGGTTTGAGATAAGAATCTTTTTGAGTTTGTGTTTGAGTAAGTCAAAACTTGAATTTTTATTTAGATAGTATTTTAATAAAAACTCAATGTTAATGAAAAATTTAAATAGGGTATATGGGTCTAGTTTTCTTCGTCTTTTCGTTGTCAATGCATAGAAAAAAAAGCATTTCAATCAGAATTAAAACGAAAAAGTTATAGCATTTTAAATAATAGAAAAAATACTGTTCATTAACTTGAGTTCGAGTTTCTGAACTTGAGTTGAAGGGGAAACTTGAACTCGAGTTTTAGTCCCAAACTCAACTTTAAACTTAAAAGAATATGAACTCGAATAAAATTGTAACTCGAGTTACATTTTTTTTGAGTTTTTCACTCAAAAAAACAAACCCTAAAAGTAACTTACACTCTACTTTGACTTTCAATTCTTTAGGATTCTCAGCAGTATTCTCAGTTTGGTATCTTTCTATGATATACTTAATTCACTCGCAAACTCATATATATATATATATATATATATATTAGGAACAAAATACCAATGACAGCTCAACAATAAAAAGTAACCCTTCTTTGATAGCAATGCACTCAGCAGCAAAAGTTGAGAAAGTTCCATAGATTTTCTTAGAAAAACAAGCCAGAATTGCACCCATACAATCACAAATGACAGCTCTAATTCCATAGAAATCAACACCGTCTCGGACCGCCACATCGGAGTTAAAGCTTTAACAGTCCAACCGAAGGGGCCTACCACTTGCGAGATACATTAGAGATGGTAATCACTTAAAGCCCTAATGCTTTCCAACTCCAGCAGAGAGCTTCCACGCATCACGCCTTCCATATCTGCACCAAAGCAGATATGGAAGGCGTGATGCCCAAAGCAGCAACATCAGAACGCCACCAGAGGACCGAAAACGCCACTCCAATAACTCGCCAGATATCTACCATAACTGTCCATCAATAGCGGATTTAAGTACAACTTAGTGAGGGTTACTGTCCCCATTCAAAATTTTTTTTAAAAAAATATTGCCTTTTTAAAATTTTAAAATTTTACACTTAAACTCCTACTGAAATAATATATGTTCCCACTAAAATAACTATATTTACTTATATGTCCTCACTAGATAATTTGTTAAAAAAAGTTTAGTGTACGCCACCGTTGAAGTGAAAGACTGGTTTCACTACTGGCCACCATACTGCACCCATCAACCGCAAGAAAAACCCACAAGACCCAGGCTACCATCACGAGGTCCGTGAGTCCGACGACCAGAGGCGTTAAGACTCTGACCTGCGAAACCTGGCCCCTGTACAAACGAAAGAGAAGAAGAGAGGAACAGAAGAAACCCTAATTGCTCTCTCGAAACTAGCTACATTTATCCGACTATTTCAATTTAATCGTGGTTATCCGAAGATAATACTTGGAGAAAATCAAATGAACATCCATACATACTTATCCTGAGGTCAAGGACTATTCCAAATCATATATTTAAATTATTCAAATTTTGTATTGAGAGGAGAGGTCTATAATTCCATGCTTTTTTCACGCACAATCTTAGTCATTCTAAGGCTAAAAGCTTGCTCTGTATTGTTTTAGAAAAATAGTGAAACCCCCAGTTAAAAGAGAATATAAGCATAATACTACGTGAACCACTATAATTATTGTCTCTATTTATTTTTTTCACAAGCAATTCGTGGTGATGAAAATTCTATGTTGACAAGACACTACAAGAATTTGAATTTTTTGTTACCAAAAATTCGGTAACTAAAAGTCCTGTTTTTGGTAGCAAAATGTTTTTGTTACCAAAAAAGTTTGGTAGCAAAAAGTGGGTAGCAGAAAGTATTAGTTACCAAATTTTTGGTAGCAAATAGTTGTTGCTACCAAAAAAATTTTTGGTAACAAAATGTATTTGGTAGCAAAATGTATGATATTCGGGGACCAAAAATTTC